>NC_087401.1:1087392-1387392 GCF_031307605.1 Tribolium castaneum | reverse complement strand
GAGCATTTTCTTCGACGAAAATGGCTCCTAGCAAAGCGAGTAGCACCCGAACTGCCGGAGTCGCAACTGGTGCGACTCACAGCCGGGTTGCTGACACCGGAACTCGCTGCGGCTAGCGGAACTGTATTTCCGCAATCGATGAACGATTTTATCGAAGCCATGATCCAAGTAGAGGAAAACAGAAAGCGTTTACCCTCGAACCACACTCGGCAGCCCCCTTCGCTACCAAAGTGCCGTTTTTGTCCCGGCTTTCACTTTCATCGGGACTGCTCTGCGAAACCACGAACATTTTCGTCGGGAAACGAAAATGGGGCCGTCGCCAAGGCTCAGCCCAAAGCCATGTCGTCCGGTCCCCAGCAGTAAACTTCGCCGAGGCCAAACCTCAACCCCTACTGGAAGAGGGGCCCCAAAATCTGCTTCCAGTGGCGCCCAACTTTTCAAAACAAAAATCCGCGACAGTAAACAGTGCGCCCCCTGAACCGAAATTCGAAACGCAGCCCCATCCACGTCATTCTCCACGTGCCGCCGGCTCTACCGCAGCCCCCACGTCGAGAGCACCCGTTTTCACGCGCACCGTTGGCTCTGACGCAGCCCCCATGCCGAAAACAACCGTTTCCTTGGACAAGGAAACAACTGCTGCGATTTTCAAATCTATCATCGAGGCCGTAACTGTCCCAGTCGCTAAACTAACTCCACGCAATAGCAGCCCCCTTGCTGCTACAACCACTACGAATCAAGGCTCAACCGCAGCCCCAAAAATTCGCGAAACCGAAGGTTCAACCGTAACCTCAACACCAGCAACCGAATTTCGACCTGCCTCGGAGGTACAGCCCCCTATGAACACGACCGTTTCGGTCCAAACCGCTGTCGCCGGCGCCGTTGGCTCGCACGTAGCCTCCACGCCGAGGACAACCGCTTCCTTGGACAAGGAGGTACTGGCTGTCACTTCCGAAACCACGACTAAAGCTCGTCAGGTACCGAACAACCAGGTGTTCTACCACAGCAAAGCCCTCGAAAAAGGGACCCCAAAACGCCATGACAGCCCCCTTGCTGCAAAAAGCGAAGACACTGCGACATCAACACCGCTCCAAGTAAGTGCGTGCCCCGCCAGTGTCTCAATGGACGTGTCAAGACCCGACGAAGATATTTCCGAAGGCTCAGCCGCGGACCCCAGACCGGAGGTCTCCGCACTCAGTGTACAAGGAGAACAGGTACATACTCTACCACACCTCGCCATTAAGACGACAAGCGGAAACCTGCAAGCCTTGCTCGACACAGGGTCATCCCACTCGCTAATTCAACGAGGGGCTCATCGGGGCCCCACTCATAGACTCCCACAGACCCTTCAACTAAAAACCGCCGCCAGACAAGCGCCCGTCACCATTCACCACTCCCAAGTCATTGAGTGCCGAATAGGTGAGTGGAAAGGCCAAGTCGAATTTCTCGTCGTCGACCAGCTGGCCGAGGAAGCCATTCTAGGGTACTCCTTCTTACACCAACAAGAGGCAATTATCGATACGCGACGCCGCTGCCTCTACATCGGCAAAGAACATGCCAGGAAAACAGTGTTTTTCCAACACCAAGCCAAAGAAGCTCCCTCGGGGATCCCCAGACCAATCCTCAAGCTCGAGGAGATTGAACACGGATTTCCCGCTACCCATAAACATGCCTTGGCGAAAGTCCTTCAAGAATTCGCTTCCGTCTTCGATGAGGAGGCTCGACCAACCACGACGCCATCCACCTGCCACCGGATCCGGCTAAAAACCCCACAATCTTTTCGGATACCACCATATCGCTATTCGGACCAAAAAAAAGCCGTTATTTACGACCAACTCGAACTAATGCTACGAGACGGTATCATTGAACCCTCGACATCCGAGTTTTCGTCCCCGATCGTGGTAGTAAAGAAAAAAGATGGACAGCCAAGATTTTGCATCGACTATCGCAAACTCAACACCCAAACGGTCGACGAGGCAAGTGCTCTCCCTCGCATCGATGACACTCTGCGTGACCTGGGACAAGCCAAGGTTTTCTCCACACTGGACCTACGTTCAGGATATTGGCAGATTCCAATGGAGGACGAAAGTCGCCGTTACACCGCCTTCACCACCCCCGATGGGGCCTTATATCAATTTTGTGTGATGCCATTCGGCTTAAAGGGGGCCCCAGGCACCTTCCAACGACTGATGACACAAGAGGTACTTCCAGGCTACCTCCATAAGTTCGCATTGGTGTACCTGGACGACATCGTTGTGTTCTCGAATGATTACCAGTCGCATCTACAACACCTGCGACTCATACTGGAACGTCTCACAATTCACGGCCTTAGATGCAACCCCGGGAAATGCCATTTCGGCCTACAGGAACTCGATTACCTGGGGCACCATGTCGGACGTGACGGCAATTGTCCTCAACAAAGTCATTTGGAAGAAGTGCAGGCTGCCACGAGGCCCCGAGACCGAAAAACGCTGCGGTCTTTTCTGGGCACGTGCAACTGGCTCCGAGACTACGTGCCTAGATTTGCCGAAATCGCCCATCCACTTACGGACCTGTTGTCCAACAAAGGGAAGTGGAAGTGGGGCACCAAGGAAGAAGCCGCCTTCGAGGGCCTGAAGAGTGCCCTAGCCAAGCCACGCTTCCTGTACCGACCAAACCCCAACTTGCCCTTCACCCTTCAAACCGACGCCAGTGGCATTGGGATGGCGGCGGTCCTTTACCAGGAGGACGGAACCAACCGGCGGGTAATTGCCTACGCCAGCGCAAAATTCAGCCCAACGGAACAACGCTACCACGTGAACGAACAGGAGTGCCTCGCGTTAATCTGGGCTACCCGAAAGTTTCGACCGTACTTAGAAGACCGAAAATTTAAAATACGAACGGACAGCCGCGTTTTAACCTGGCTACAAACCACCCAAAATGAACGAGCCAAGCTGGCCCGCTGGGCCCTCGAGCTCCAGCACTACAATTTTGAGCTCGAACATTGCCCGGGACGTGACAACGAACTTCCGGACTTCCTGTCCCGAAACCCCAGCGGACCCCCCATTTCTATCGACGAGGACATCGAAAGGTTGACGCCGCCAGACCGGATGCGACCCGCGCCCTTGGCTCGATAAAGACAATATTTCATTTTCTTTCCTTTGTATATAAACCCGCGAGTGAGTGTAGGATAATTACGTAATTAGTCTAAGTTAATTATAAAGTTTGCGGTAACTATTTCTGTAAATACTCGTTAAGGTTAGCTATCTGGCAACGGGCTACGCTAGAAGCTAAGCGGTACGCCTGCGGCTACCATTTTTCATTTGTCACCATGTCTTTTACATTTATTTCGTGCAATTATTGTTGTGATTTTATTTTAACATTTATGTACATTGTTCTTATAAAATAAACACGAGGCATCCCTCTCCGCCTCTCCGCCAATAACCCAGAATGCTCCGAGCCCGTCTCGCGTCTCAAACCGGGGGCGACTTGTTACCAGCCCCAACCAATCCGCGAGTCGCTCTCGAGAGTCTTCTGGGTTTTCCCCGCAATTCTGCGAAAAACCCCTCAATACGAATTACCGCTCCACCCACACTCACCCCTCGTGAGCCCATTGGATGTCGGCTAAGGGTTGTTTAACATAAAACGAGCCACCCTTAGCCACACCAAGTGAGTAATCAATCAGTCATGAAGTGAGTCTAAGTCAGTGAGTGTTCAACCTGTACTCATTCCCTTCTAAACACCACGCTGGTCTCTGCGATGGGCGCTATCGACCCTCCACCAGCTCTTCCTTCCTTCCCTTGTCTCATTTAATGCTTACTCAGTAGTTTCATTCCGACCAAACCCCGAACTTTTCAGTTCGTGACTTCAAATGAAGTTTCATACAAGTAACGACCATTGTTACCGCTGCTACGCTGAGCTGCGCCACAAGGGCCAAAAAGCTTCGCGGTAACAATTTGGCGCCCGACACGTGGGGCTGTTTCGACGTCGGAGACGCCGACTTATCCACTACCCTTACCCTCATGCTCTCCAAGTGATGCCCAGTACTCGTGCTAGTGCAACATTAAACCAAATCAACGCCATGGACGCCCTGACCGAAGCCATTCGCGAGCTTATTCAAGCTCAAATCGACGCTGCAAGAGCCCAAACTCAGTTCCATGAGTCGCTCCGGACCAACAACGAAACTCCAGCACCGCAAGAACCCTTGCCACTACCAGAGTTTTTCGGCGAAAATCACGAGGACCCACAACGATTCCTGGACACATGCCTCCTTCGAATCAACAACGACAACCAGGAGATTCGCCTTCAGAGAATCGTTTCACAACTCCGGGGGCCCGCCAAAGAGTGGTGGAGACTCAACGGATCGCTCATTCCCACATACGAGGATTTCACCGCCGCTTTCCTGAACCGATACAACGGGGTGAGTCATTTGTTTAAACTCAAAGCGTCACTCTACGGCGACGGTCAACGAAACGAAAACGTGGAGCATTTTCTTCGACGAAAATGGCTCCTAGCAAAGCGAGTAGCACCCGAACTGCCGGAGTCGCAACTGGTGCGACTCACAGCCGGGTTGCTGACACCGGAACTCGCTGCGGCTAGCGGAACTGTATTTCCGCAATCGATGAACGATTTTATCGAAGCCATGATCCAAGTAGAGGAAAACAGAAAGCGTTTACCCTCGAACCACACTCGGCAGCCCCCTTCGCTACCAAAGTGCCGTTTTTGTCCCGGCTTTCACTTTCATCGGGACTGCTCTGCGAAACCACGAACATTTTCGTCGGGAAACGAAAATGGGGCCGTCGCCAAGGCTCAGCCCAAAGCCATGTCGTCCGGTCCCCAGCAGTAAACTTCGCCGAGGCCAAACCTCAACCCCTACTGGAAGAGGGGCCCCAAAATCTGCTTCCAGTGGCGCCCAACTTTTCAAAACAAAAATCCGCGACAGTAAACAGTGCGCCCCCTGAACCGAAATTCGAAACGCAGCCCCATCCACGTCATTCTCCACGTGCCGCCGGCTCTACCGCAGCCCCCACGTCGAGAGCACCCGTTTTCACGCGCACCGTTGGCTCTGACGCAGCCCCCATGCCGAAAACAACCGTTTCCTTGGACAAGGAAACAACTGCTGCGATTTTCAAATCTATCATCGAGGCCGTAACTGTCCCAGTCGCTAAACTAACTCCACGCAATAGCAGCCCCCTTGCTGCTACAACCACTACGAATCAAGGCTCAACCGCAGCCCCAAAAATTCGCGAAACCGAAGGTTCAACCGTAACCTCAACACCAGCAACCGAATGTCGACCTGCCTCGGAGGTACAGCCCCCTATGAACACGACCGTTTCGGTCCAAACCGCTGTCGCCGGCGCCGTTGGCTCGCACGTAGCCTCCACGCCGAGGACAACCGCTTCCTTGGACAAGGAGGTACTGGCTGTCACTTCCGAAACCACGACTAAAGCTCGTCAGGTACCGAACAACCAGGTGTTCTACCACAGCAAAGCCCTCGAAAAAGGGACCCCAAAACGCCATGACAGCCCCCTTGCTGCAAAAAGCGAAGACACTGCGACATCAACACCGCTCCAAGTAAGTGCGTGCCCCGCCAGTGTCTCAATGGACGTGTCAAGACCCGACGAAGATATTTCCGAAGGCTCAGCCGCGGACCCCAGACCGGAGGTCTCCGCACTCAGTGTACAAGGAGAACAGGTACATACTCTACCACACCTCGCCATTAAGACGACAAGCGGAAACCTGCAAGCCTTGCTCGACACAGGGTCATCCCACTCGCTAATTCAACGAGGGGCTCATCGGGACCCCACTCATAGACTCCCACAGACCCTTCAACTAAAAACCGCCGCCAGACAAGCGCCCGTCACCATTCACCACTCCCAAGTCATTGAGTGCCGAATAGGTGAGTGGAAAGGCCAAGTCGAATTTCTCGTCGTCGACCAGCTGGCCGAGGAAGCCATTCTAGGGTACTCCTTCTTACACCAACAAGAGGCAATTATCGATACGCGACGCCGCTGCCTCTACATCGGCAAAGAACATGCCAGGAAAACAGTGTTTTTCCAACACCAAGCCAAAGAAGCTCCCTCGGGGATCCCCAGACCAATCCTCAAGCTCGAGGAGATTGAACACGGATTTCCCGCTACCCATAAACATGCCTTGGCGAAAGTCCTTCAAGAATTCGCTTCCGTCTTCGATGAGGAGGCTCGACCAACCACGACGCCATCCACCTGCCACCGGATCCGGCTAAAAACCCCACAATCTTTTCGGATACCACCATATCGCTATTCGGACCAAAAAAAAGCCGTTATTTACGACCAACTCGAACTAATGCTACGAGACGGTATCATTGAACCCTCGACATCCGAGTTTTCGTCCCCGATCGTGGTAGTAAAGAAAAAAGATGGACAGCCAAGATTTTGCATCGACTATCGCAAACTCAACACCCAAACGGTCGACGAGGCAAGTGCTCTCCCTCGCATCGATGACACTCTGCGTGACCTGGGACAAGCCAAGGTTTTCTCCACACTGGACCTACGTTCAGGATATTGGCAGATTCCAATGGAGGACGAAAGTCGCCGTTACACCGCCTTCGCCACCCCCGATGGGGCCTTATATCAATTTTGTGTGATGCCATTCGGCTTAAAGGGGGCCCCAGGCACCTTCCAACGACTGATGACACAAGAGGTACTTCCAGGCTACCTCCATAAGTTCGCATTGGTGTACCTGGACGACATCGTTGTGTTCTCGAATGATTACCAGTCGCATCTACAACACCTGCGACTCATACTGGAACGTCTCACAATTCACGGCCTTAGATGCAACCCCGGGAAATGCCATTTCGGCCTACAGGAACTCGATTACCTGGGGCACCATGTCGGACGTGACGGCAATTGTCCTCAACAAAGTCATTTGGAAGAAGTGCAGGCTGCCACGAGGCCCCGAGACCGAAAAACGCTGCGGTCTTTTCTGGGCACGTGCAACTGGCTCCGAGACTACGTGCCTAGATTTGCCGAAATCGCCCATCCACTTACGGACCTGTTGTCCAACAAAGGGAAGTGGAAGTGGGGCACCAAGGAAGAAGCCGCCTTCGAGGGCCTGAAGAGTGCCCTAGCCAAGCCACGCTTCCTGTACCGACCAAACCCCAACTTGCCCTTCACCCTTCAAACCGACGCCAGTGGCATTGGGATGGCGGCGGTCCTTTACCAGGAGGACGGAACCAACCGGCGGGTAATTGCCTACGCCAGCGCAAAATTCAGCCCAACGGAACAACGCTACCACGTGAACGAACAGGAGTGCCTCGCGTTAATCTGGGCTACCCGAAAGTTTCGACCGTACTTAGAAGACCGAAAATTTAAAATACGAACGGACAGCCGCGTTTTAACCTGGCTACAAACCACCCAAAATGAACGAGCCAAGCTGGCCCGCTGGGCCCTCGAGCTCCAGCACTACAATTTTGAGCTCGAACATTGCCCGGGACGTGACAACGAACTTCCGGACTTCCTGTCCCGAAACCCCAGCGGACCCCCCATTTCTATCGACGAGGACATCGAAAGGTTGACGCCGCCAGATCGGATGCGACCCGCGCCCTTGGCTCGATAAAGACAATATTTCATTTTCTTTCCTGTGTATATAAACCCGCGAGTGAGTGTAGGATAATTACGTAATTAGTCTAAGTTAATTATAAGTTTGCGGTAACTATTTCTGTAAATACTCGTTAAGGTTAGCTATCTGGCAACGGGCTACGCTAGAAGCTAAGCGGTACGCCTGCGGCTACCATTTTTCATTTGTCACCATGTCTTTTACATTTATTTCGTGCAATTATTGTTGTGATTTTATTTTAACATTTATGTACATTGTTCTTATAAAATAAACACGAGACATCCCTCTCCGCCTCCCCGCCAATAACCCAGAATGCTCCGAGCCCGTCTCGCGTCTCAAACCGGGGGCGACTTGTTACCAGCCCCAACCAATCCGCGCGTCGCTCTCGAGAGCCTTCTGGGTTTTCCCCGCAATTCTGCGAAAAACCCCTCAATACGAATTACCGCTCCACCCACACTCACCCCTTGTGAGCCCATTGGATGTCGGCTAAGGGTTGTTTAACATAAAACGAGCCACCCTTAGCCACACCAAGTGAGTAATCAATCAGTCATGAAGTGAGTCTAAGTCAGTGAGTGTTCAACCTGTACTCATTCCCTTCTAAACACCACGCTGGTCTCTGCGATGGGCGCTATCGACCCTCCACCAGCTCTTCCTTCCTTCCCTTGTCTCATTTAATGCTTACTCAGTAGTTTCATTCCGACCAAACCCCGAACTTTTCAGTTCGTGACTTCAAATGAAGTTTCATACAAGTAACGACCATTGTTACCGCTGCTACGCTGAGCTGCGCCACAAGGGCCAAAAAGCTTCGCGGTAACAACTTTGTTACCAGCCCCAACCAATCCGCGAGTCGCTCTCGAGAGTCTTCTGGGTTTTCCCCGCAATTCTGCGAAAAACCCCTCAATACGAATTACCGCTCCACCCACACTCACCCCTTGTGAGCCCATTGGATGTCGGCTAAGGGTTGTTTAACATAAAACGAGCCACCCTTAGCCACACCAGGTCAGTAATCAATCAGTCATGAAGTGAGTCTAAGTCAGTGAGTGTTCAACCTGTACTCATTCCCTTCTAAACACCACGCTGGTCTCTGCGATGGGCGCTATCGACCCTCCACCAGCTCTTCCTTCCTTCCCTTGTCTCATTTAATGCTTACTCAGTAGTTTCATTCCGACCAAACCCCGAACTTTTCAGTTCGTGACTTCAAATGAAGTTTCATACAAGTAACGACCATTGTTACCGCTGCTACGTTGAGCTGCGCCACAAGGGCCAAAAAGCTTCGCGGTAACAATTTGGCGCCCGACACGTGGGGCTGTTTCGACGTCGGAGACGCCGACTTATCCACTACCCTTACCCTCATGCTCTCCAAGTGATGCCCAGTACTCGTGCTAGTGCAACATTAAACCAAATCAACGCCATGGACGCCCTGACCGAAGCCATTCGCGAGCTTATTCAAGCTCAAATCGACGCTGCAAGAGCCCAAACTCAGTTCCATGAGTCGCTCCGGACCAACAACGAAACTCCAGCACCGCAAGAACCCTTGCCACTACCAGAGTTTTTCGGCGAAAATCACGAGGACCCACAACGATTCCTGGACACATGCCTCCTTCGAATCAACAACGACAACCAGGAGATTCGCCTTCAGAGAATCGTTTCACAACTCCGGGGGCCCGCCAAAGAGTGGTGGAGACTCAACGGATCGCTCATTCCCACATACGAGGATTTCACCGCCGCTTTCCTGAACCGATACAACGGGGTGAGTCATTTGTTTAAACTCAAAGCGTCACTCTACGGCGACGGTCAACGAAACGAAAACGTGGAGCATTTTCTTCGACGAAAATGGCTCCTAGCAAAGCGAGTAGCACCCGAACTGCCGGAGTCGCAACTGGTGCGACTCACAGCCGGGTTGCTGACACCGGAACTCGCTGCGGCTAGCGGAACTGTATTTCCGCAATCGATGAACGATTTTATCGAAGCCATGATCCAAGTAGAGGAAAACAGAAAGCGTTTACCCTCGAACCACACTCGGCAGCCCCCTTCGCTACCAAAGTGCCGTTTTTGTCCCGGCTTTCACTTTCATCGGGACTGCTCTGCGAAACCACGAACATTTTCGTCGGGAAACGAAAATGGGGCCGTCGCCAAGGCTCAGCCCAAAGCCATGTCGTCCGGTCCCCAGCAGTAAACTTCGCCGAGGCCAAACCTCAACCCCTACTGGAAGAGGGGCCCCAAAATCTGCTTCCAGTGGCGCCCAACTTTTCAAAACAAAAATCCGCGACAGTAAACAGTGCGCCCCCTGAACCGAAATTCGAAACGCAGCCCCATCCACGTCATTCTCCACGTGCCGCCGGCTCTACCGCAGCCCCCACGTCGAGAGCACCCGTTTTCACGCGCACCGTTGGCTCTGACGCAGCCCCCATGCCGAAAACAACCGTTTCCTTGGACAAGGAAACAACTGCTGCGATTTTCAAATCTATCATCGAGGCCGTAACTGTCCCAGTCGCTAAACTAACTCCACGCAATAGCAGCCCCCTTGCTGCTACAACCACTACGAATCAAGGCTCAACCGCAGCCCCAAAAATTCGCGAAACCGAAGGTTCAACCGTAACCTCAACACCAGCAACCGAATTTCGACCTGCCTCGGAGGTACAGCCCCCTATGAACACGACCGTTTCGGTCCAAACCGCTGTCGCCGGCGCCGTTGGCTCGCACGTAGCCTCCACGCCGAGGACAACCGCTTCCTTGGACAAGGAGGTACTGGCTGTCACTTCCGAAACCACGACTAAAGCTCGTCAGGTACCGAACAACCAGGTGTTCTACCACAGCAAAGCCCTCGAAAAAGGGACCCCAAAACGCCATGACAGCCCCCTTGCTACAAAAAGCGAAGACACTGCGACATCAACACCGCTCCAAGCAAGTGCGTGCCCCGCCAGTGTTTCAATAGACATGCCAAGACACGATAAAGAGATTGCCGAAGACGAAGCCCCCATCGAAGAGCCTCCACCTGAACCACCACCTGAGGTCGACAAACAAGATGGAATTTCCCAGGAGAAAATCCTAACCATAGCAGAAGAGGTCCGACAGGCTCAGATTAGCGATGCCTTAACCCGACGGTTGATTAACCAGCGCCGAGACATGGAGGAAAACCCCCCCGAAGGCAACGGTTGGCAAAGTGGATTCTACAAAAACTATTGCATCGACAATGGCTACCTGTGCCGTCGCCCTAAGAACACGCTCTACGTACCAGCTGGCATTAAGGAGCGCGTGCTCTTCGAACATCACGACGCAACATTAGCTGGACACCCTGGGGCTGACGAAAGTGAGCGCCTAATTCGGAATAATTTTCACTGGCCCTCCTTGAGACAAGACGTGCGAGACTACGTGAGTACATGTTTACTATGCGCGCGGTTCAAAAAACGCCCCAATCAAACCCTTGCACCGTTACGACCGCGTCGCCCCCAAAGGCCCTTCGAAACCATCGCCTGCGATGTCATGGGGCCTTATCCCATCACGCCCAGGGGCAATAGGTTCATTGTCACAATCACGGATCTATTTACTCGATGGGTCGAAGCGTACCCAGTACAAGAAGCCAGTGCGAAAACTATAATAACAATCTTCGACAAGGAAGTTTTTGCCCGGTTTGGCTACCCCAAGAACATCATCACGGACAACGGCCCCCAGTTCACAAGCAGCAGATGGACAAAAGCATGCCAACGTTGGGGATGCCAACCATGGACTACCGCCACCTACACGCCCCGGCAAAACCCTACGGAAAGGCGTAATCAGGAGCTCAAAAAGCTTCTTAAAATCCACCTACATCAGAAATCCCAACTCGATTGGGATATCCAACTTCCGGGTATCTTGTTTACCCTACGAAAACGAAGAAACGCAGCCACGGGGCAACCACCGAGCCAGCTGCTCTACGGGGTGGAACTCCAATTCCCAGGCGAATGGGATGGCCCAAAAGCGAGAGAAGCGCGGCCCGAACCTGAAGCTCTTCGCCAACAAGCGCGAAGGCACCAAGAACACTACGTGGCGCGAAAACTCGATGTGGAACCCCCACATCATCCACCACCCACCTACGAACCTGGCGATCAGGTTCTTATTCAGTTCTTACCGCTGGGAAGCCAGCCGTTCGCGTCCAAATGGAGAGGTCCATTTCCAGTCATCCAAGCGCTCGGAGATGGCGGCATGTACCTAGTGGACTCCGACCCTAAACCAACCAAGGTCCATGTAGACCGGATGCGACCCGCGCCCTTGGCTCGATAAAGACAATATTTCATTTTCTTTCCTTTGTATATAAACCCGCGAGTGAGTGTAGGATAATTACGTAATTAGTCTAAGTTAATTATAAAGTTTGCGGTAACTATTTCTGTAAATACTCGTTAAGGTTAGCTATCTGGCAACGGGCTACGCTAGAAGCTAAGCGGTACGCCTGCGGCTACCATTTTTCATTTTTCACCATGTCTTTTACATTTATTTCGTGCAATTATTGTTGTGATTTTATTTTAACATTTATGTACATTGTTCTTATAAAATAAACACGAGACATCCCTCTCCGCCTCTCCGCCAATAACCCAGAATGCTCCGAGCCCGTCTCGCGTCTCAAACCGGGGGCGACTTGTTACCAGCCCCAACCAATCCGCGAGTCGCTCTCAAGAGTCTTCTGGGTTTTCCCCGCAATTCTGCGAAAAACCCCTCAATACGAATTACCGCTCCACCCACACTCACCCCTTGTGAGCCCATTGGATGTCGGCTAAGGGTTGTTTAACATAAAACGAGCCACCCTTAGCCACACCAAGTCAGTAATCAATCAGTCATGAAGTGAGTCTAAGTCAGTGAGTGTTCAACCTGTACTCATTCCCTTCTAAACACCACGCTGGTCTCTGCGATGGGCGCTATCGACCCTCCACCAGCTCTTCCTTCCTTCCCTTGTCTCATTTAATGCTTACTCAGTAGTTTCATTCCGACCAAACCCCGAACTTTTCAGTTCGTGACTTCAAATGAAGTTTCATACAAGTAACGACCATTGTTACCGCTGCTACGTTGAGCTGCGCCACAAGGGCCAAAAAGCTTCGCGGTAACAACTTAGTCGTGGCGCGAAAATATCTTTAGTTTGAGCGCTCGTGTATTCGAATTGTGTTGGTTGGTTCGTTTAGGTTTATATTTACCTACTATATACTACCTATCAAGAATATATCTATTCTGCTGTCATAATAATAATACGAGAATACGAGAAAAAAATGGCAGACGTAGAAAATCAATCCGCATCGGCTAATGCTGCTGCTTCGACGACTTCACCTCAAGTTCATCATCATGCTAAAAAGGAGAAGAAAGCAAAAAATCCTAGAGCCAAACCTTCTCATCCTCCCACTTCCGAGATGGTCAATAACGCTATTAAGGGTTTAAAGGAACGTGGTGGTTCTTCTCTTCAAGCTATAAAAAAATTCGTCGCCGCCAATTACAAGGTAGATGCCGAGAAAGTTGCACCATTTATCAAGAAGTATCTAAAAGGCGCCGTCGCTTCTGGTTCTTTGGTTCAGACGAAAGGTAAGGGAGCTTCTGGATCGTTTAAACTTGCTTCCTCGTCCGCCTCCGGTGGTGGTGCAAAGGCCAGAGCTGCTGCTGCTGCTTCTGCTGCTAGAGCTGCTGCCGCCGCGGCAGCCGCTGCTACTGGCGAAAGAAAGAAAAAATCCTCAGCAGTTTCAAAAGTTAAAAAAAACACTGGAAAACGTTCCGCCGTTTCGGCACCAAAAACCGGTAAGAAACCATCTTCGCCAAAAGCGAAAAAAGTCGCAGCCGAAAAGAAGAGCGTAGCCGTCGCGAAAGCAAAAAAGGCCGCTTCTGTCGGCGCTGAGAAGAAAACAACCGCTGCTTCCTCTACAGGTAGAGCTGTTGCGGCAACAGCTTCATCAAAGCCGAAATCACCTTCGAAAGCAAAGAAATCAAATAAGGCCGGTCCAACGAAGAAACCTAAGGCACCGAAACCAAAAAGCGCCAAGGCTATATCTGCTAAAGCGAAGAAATCTCCTGCTTCTCCTAAAAGAAAGAAGTGAGCTATGGCAATAATCTCATTTGTCGTCGTCTTCGTCGTCGTCGACTACGAACCGATGATGATGATAATGATGATGATGATGATGGTGGTGACGTCCTGGATTATCGACTGTTTAAGGCCGTCGAGGGCATACATAAATGGCCCTTTTCAGGGCCACAAATTAATTTCTATACAAATAAAAAAAAGTTTTCACACCTATCTGCATATACCTAAATCGAAATATAATTATTAATTTATACAAACAAACAAACGATAATGTCTGTAGGGTGTCGGCGCTAAAAACGCATTATCCCTCCTCACCTACCTAACCACTTTTATGACTTTATTCGATATTTAACTTTACTCATTTTTATGGTACCTACTTAAATAAATTAAATTCTTTTGATGCCGCCGCCGTTCTTGAAGTACCGATCAATTAAAACGATTTGTTTACCTACCCTTAACCAGAGCGAACAATCATAAATAAAAGCATCATTGTTTTTATTGTTTGACAGAGTTTAAAATTCATTATGATCCGCGTACTATTACTTTAATTACTGTCAATATTGCGAAACATTTTCATTTGTAAACAATTTTGTGGTTCTGAAAAGAACCGTTTTTTTTTTTGTTTATTTTTTCATTTTAAGCTCGTTCTCCTCGAATACGTCTTGCCAGTTGGATGTCTTTAGGCATGATGGTGACGCGTTTTGCATGGATGGCACATAAATTTGTATCTTCAAAAAGTCCGACAAGATACGCTTCACTCGCTTCTTGGAGTGCCATAACGGCAGAACTTTGGAAACGAAGATCGGTCTTGAAATCCTGGGCTATTTCCCTGACCAAGCGTTGGAAGGGCAATTTACGAATCAACAGTTCGGTGCTTTTCTGATAACGACGAATTTCACGCAGTGCCACTGTACCGGGCCTGTAGCGATGAGGTTTTTTCACTCCTCCAGTGGCGGGTGCGCTTTTTCTTGCTGCCTTAGTGGCAAGCTGTTTTCGTGGAGCTTTTCCACCGGTCGATTTACGAGCAGTTTGTTTGGTACGGGCCATTTTTTTGACTACTTCTTTATCCCTCAACTACACATACACACACATAAACACCTACGTACGTCACTAACAACGGCGACGGTTCATATGACCCTGCAACAAAATTTTTCGCCGTATTTTATTAACTAGGGTGACACTATGCGTTATCTGATTGGTCAAAAAAGTAACTTAAGAGGCGGAGCGAAACTAAACTATAAAATGAGTTGACTAATCTGGCGAGCAGGTAGTTGTTTTCGACGAAGCAGTCAAATCTGTGTCGTTTTCTTTTGTGAAACAAAGCTTAATTTGAATCAATAATCATTCAAAATGACCGGTCGTGGCAAAGGTGGAAAGGGATTGGGAAAAGGTGGAGCAAAACGTCATCGTAAAGTTTTACGTGATAACATCCAGGGCATCACGAAGCCCGCGATCAGAAGATTGGCACGTCGTGGAGGAGTGAAACGTATCTCCGGTCTCATTTACGAAGAAACCAGAGGTGTCCTGAAGGTATTCCTCGAAAACGTCATTCGTGATGCCGTCACCTACACCGAACACGCAAAACGTAAAACCGTCACCGCCATGGATGTCGTTTACGCTTTGAAGCGTCAAGGGCGTACACTTTACGGTTTTGGCGGTTAAGTTTTTTTTATAACCTATGTTTTATCTATGAGACTACGAGGCGACGACAATACCGGTATACCAGCATTGTTTGGTTTTTATGTTTCTTCCTCATCGTTAGTTACATCAATCTACTCTCTACTATTCATCGCATTTTAATTTTCGACGAAAAAAAACGGTTCTTTTCAGAACCACAAAAATATTTCTAAACAAATGAAAAAAGTACGTATCACAAGGCTCTCAGTTAAACCACCAGTATAATAAATGTTTGATTTCCAAACTGTTTTTATATTTCTAGGAAATGTAACAAATAAAGTTGTGTGGTTTTTATGACTTTGTTGTTTAATCAATCGTATGCTTTTCCTTAAAGGGATGAATTTTGACTTTTCAGAGATAAATAATAATTACCACTAAAGAAAGAAAACATCAAAGCCTAACCGATATACATGGATTAGCTAGCCCCCCACCGGCGCGGCGTGTAGCTCGCCGTCTAGGAGAGGCAATAAAAATTTACCTGCTTTTAAACTATTAAGAAAATAAAACATCTTGAGTGCTCTTTTTTTTTTAAATCGTGCAATAAATTTTTGCCAAGTTTTATGTAACTTTAAGTAGGTATGTTTATTTACTCTTTAAAAAAAGTTTGTGATTCTTTTTTTTATTTGTTAAAAAAATGATGGCCCTGAGAAGGGCCGATATTATTATTTTTTTGTAGCTTGCTGCTTCTCACAGCAACTAGAGAGACAACAGTTAGCTGTTTATGGTTTCTTTTCGGTTTTTTTCGGCAAAAGGACCGCCTGGATGTTGGGTAAAACACCACCTTGAGCGATTGTCACACCGGAAAGGAGCTTGTTTAATTCTTCGTCATTTCTGATGGCCAATTGAAGATGACGTGGAATAATACGAGTTTTTTTGTTGTCACGAGCAGCATTTCCAGCCAATTCAAGAACTTCAGCGGCAAGATATTCCATCACAGCCGCCAAATAAACTGGAGCACCGGCACCGACTCGTTCGGCGTAATTACCTTTACGAAGTAAACGATGTATTCTTCCAACAGGAAACTGAAGACCGGCCCTGCTCGAACGAGACTTGGCTTTTCCTTTTACCTTTCCTCCTTTTCCACGTCCAGACATGTTGATATGATGGTGGTTTTCGTAGTTTATGGAAAAGTCAAAATAAACTATAAGAATATGCTGCGCGTATAACTTGTATGCTACAACTGCGACTGCGAATGACTAAAGTTGCGTTTCTGGCTTCGTATTTATACGGTTACTTATAGAGAAGTCGTATTTCTGACTGGATGATTATACTAAAAGGTGGGGTCTTGATTCGGAGTAAATTCGTATATAAAACATTTTTAACAAGTAGTGCACCATGATTTTAGCTTGAACTTTCAAGTTGACAGGTATATTTTGTGTTCGTTGTGCGTATTACAGTTCGTTTGTGTCGTGTTTTTTTTTTCTTTATTAAGATTAGAAATATTAAAAAATATGCCACCAAAGACAAGCGGTAAAGCAGCGAAAAAGGCTGGAAAAGCTCAAAAGAATATTTCGAAGAGCGACAAGAAAAAGAAGCGCAGGAGGAAGGAAAGCTATGCAATCTATATTTATAAGGTATTGAAGCAAGTACACCCCGATACCGGTATTTCGAGCAAGGCGATGAGCATCATGAACAGTTTCGTTAATGATATCTTTGAACGGATCGCCGCTGAAGCTTCTCGTCTTGCGCATTACAACAAGCGTTCGACGATTACGAGCCGGGAAATTCAAACAGCGGTTCGTCTCTTGTTGCCTGGTGAATTGGCAAAGCACGCAGTCTCTGAAGGTACCAAAGCCGTCACCAAATACACAAGTTCAAAATAGAGAAGTTTTTTCTTTCATCGTTTAAAAAGAAGAAAAAAATGAAATCGGTTCTTTTCAGAACCACAATTAACATTTAAAAGTAAATAAAATTTGTTTCATTAAGTAAAAAATAAATCTAATGACCGACCACTCAAATCTAGATTTTTTTTTATCAATCGAAGCTCTTTTTAAATTAAATTTAAAATGAAACAGCAAAAACAAATTACATCGGTAAAAGTGCGACGCAAAAGAAATCAAGAAATAGCAGGAAAGTAACATCTCGGATTAATCAAATTCTTAACTCTCTTTAGTGTTTCTTCTATATGTCTTAATTTCATTTTTTTTAGTTATTACATTACAAACAATACTACATATTCTGATACGAATTCAATTTCACCTGAGGAATCGGAACCATTGGTTCTTCATTCCTGAACGCACCCTGGGCAGCCATGCCATGCCGTGTTGCCTTAGAAAAAAAAGAAGACGGCGCTCCGGGTTTTCCCCCGAAGTTATCCATTTGATGGAATCTGAAAGGAGCAGCGACGAACTCTTAAATTAGAAATTTAAAAAATATTTATAACATTCTCTCGTTTGTACATCCTTTTTAGTTTAATATTTAGTATTATATTTGGGTGCATAATTAAGACGCGGATTTCTTAAAATAAGTATAAGTTGTTGTGCTGTCATTTATAATTATTACATATTATAATGTCTATATTAGCAACGTAAGGTTGACGTTTCTCCAAAACTGTCACTTTGTCGCTTTAAAGCGACATAACTGAAAAAAACGCTTGTTCTCCCATTTTGTTTATTTTTTATTATTAATATTATTTTTTTTTTTTTGAAATCAAATGTCCAGTGATTTTTGTAACTAGCTATAGTTACTAGTAACAACGAGTAAACAGAAAATAAATAATTGCCAATTTTAATAAATTGTTACATGGTTTTGTTCTGAATATTATGGTATATTGTTAATACTTGGAGATTCAGAAAAAGTTTTGTGTATGTGTGTTGCGAGCGCAAATTTATATTGTCGATTTTGAGAAAATGCTTCAATCGACAAAGGTACAACTTTGCGCTATTAATAGGTACACTAATAGTTATTATTAATAATTATAAAAAATAAATAGATCAATAGTACTTTCCTCAAAGAAATTAACTAACAATTTATTATAATAAACAAATCTTTTATAGTAGATATCTACCCTAAATGTTTGTTATAAATTCGATTTATAAAACTATATACAAGAGTGGAATGATTAATTTATGGCCTCACATAGAAAACAATAATTTAGCAAAACAATTTTTTGATTACTTTTTACTATAACTACCTTTTTATTACATACACTTGGTTAATCGGGGTTTGGAATCCCATCCATGTGGGTCAATTCTGGTAACTTTTTAAACCAAGTTTTTTAGAGCTGTGATATCTTGAAAATTTTCGTTATATTTTTTCCAGTGTATTTTTTTCTTAAATTGGAAAATAGACTAAAATTTACTTTTTTTAAATTGTCGTATAAAATCTAAAGAATTGCGCTAAAACAGCTCCTTACATTGTTCAGTTTTCGTTTTTCCGGCGAGCTTCTGTGCTCAGAAAATGTGTTTTTGTCAATTTTTTCCCATACCCAAAACTTGATCAAAGATATAATGTGTTTGCTATTTTAAAATTATTAATGCTTGAACTATCTCAGACAACTATTATTTCTAATCTTCCAATATCTTTTTATGACATTTCTACAGGAGAAGCATTCTTAGATTTTCTTGAACTTGATGCATTCTTAAGATTTGTATGGTTTTTTTAAATGTCCAAAATACACTTTCAACCATACTAGGCAATGAAAAAGGTATATCTAATGTATAGAATCTAAGCCACCCATCTCAGCCACTTGACCTGACCTGACCTGACCATACCGTCAGGAGTGAAAGCTTATTCTTTTTCTCCAGGAATTAGCGCCTCCGTTCTTAGATCGTGCACGCTGGTTCCCAAGACATCTTCTGGCCGCCTCCTACGGCAGATGATCTAGGTCCCTCAGCGGGCATTTTTCTACGTCTTTTCGTTTACGAAGAATCAGAGCTTTTCGAACATTGATTTCTTCCTTCTTCCCCCATTTTCTTAGTTTTATAAATCTCCTCTGTAAATTTCTGTACTGTTCTCCAATGCTCATTGTTCTCGAGCATTTTTTCAACTAGATTATCATGTATAAGTTTATTACTTATTTGTAATTCCCACTTCTATCGAATGGCATCGCGTTGATAAAACACATGTTTTCGAAAAACACATGTTCGGCTGTATCTTCCTCGTTGCAGTATACACAGCGGTCATCATCTGCTCGATGCATACGGTGTAGATATGACAGAAAAGCCTTATGTCCTATTAAAAACTGTATTAGGTAGTAATTTACCTGTCTCACAGGTTTTCTCCTTTCCATCTACCGACTTATGTTCGAGATAAGACGATGCGATGCGTCCATTTTCTTTTGGAACTGTTGTCCCATCTGGCTTGCCATGCCGTGATAGATTGCTCTATCACTTTATGCTTGTTGCCTGTTCTATCAAGTACCTTCCTACTGTCTTTAATTTGAAAGGCGATAGAAGCCAGAAGCGACCTCTGCTATTATCTGAGGGGAAATGCTTTTACGCATACCAGACTAGGTCTGGTTATGTGGGACTCGGTCGGTAAATGTGCAAGCCGACAATACCCACTAAAACCCCTCGCGTCACCTTAGGGATCGGAACCATTGGTCCTTCATACCTGAACGCACGCTGGGTAGCCATGCCGGTTTGCATGGCGCCAGAAGAAAAGAAGAGGGCGCTCCGGGGATTCCCCCGAAGTGATCCATTTGATGGAATCTGAAAAGAGCTGCGACAGATAAATGTGGCAATGACATTTGATGCTTACCAGATTCGGAAGATCTGAGTGAGAAGGCATTTTTCGATCACAAGAGAGCCATCCTTGGCCTCTTGCATCTGGACGGACCGTTTTCGTCGTAGTCAACGGCCTCTCGCACCAGGGGGTTCGGGTGGGCTTCCGCCTTCGAAAAGGCTCGCTCGGCGGTCTCACGGAAGAATTCCTCCATCGTCGGCATCTTCGCCTCTCGGTGCAATTGGTTGTTGCGAACAAACCACGGGGCGTTGAATGCTTGACGGAGAAATTTGTTTTGGAAAGTTTGTAACTTATGCATCCGAGTCTTACAGGGCGCGAACGCCCAAGCCACAGAAGCATAAGTCATGGTAGGTCGGATCACTGATTTGTACAACAAGAGCTTGTTGTCAATTGACAACGCGCTCCGCCGACATACGAGAGATCTCAGCATTCCCGTGGCTATCTTACCCTTCGCGAGTGCGTAGTCAAGATGTGGGCCGAAGGAGTTTCCTCTGCACACTTATAAGTTTTTGCTTATATTTCTTCATTTTCAATACCCCTCTCTAATACCCGACCCGACCCGACTCGACTCGACTCGACTCGACCCGACCCGACCCGACCCGACCCGACCCGACCCGACCCGACCCGACCCGACCCGACCCGACCCGACTTGACCCGACCCGACCCGACCTGATCTGACCTGACCTAACCTGACTTTATCTTCTTAACTCTATACTTGTACTTGTACAATTATACTCAAACCTTAAACAGATAAATAAAATAATATCTTACTATGATAATTACGTTTAGTCATAGGTATACAGATAGGGAATCAAAAGCTTTGTTCACGATAGCGATCGATGAGCTTGTTCTGGCATTAATTGCATGCACAGTACATATGAGAAAAAAACCTGAACTTTTAGTTACAGGCCGTCGTTCACGGTCGAGAATATAACCTAGATACCGGATCAGTTCAGAACCAGTCCAAACGATCTTCATGTTCATTCGATCAAAGATTTTTAGTTCTAGACTTGCGCAGTTGACGAAAGCGGTTTTGTCTTTGTTACTCTCGTGTTTTGGTGCTTTACTGTCTATTTTATTATTGAGATTTATTTAATATATTACTAAATCGAAATTATTTGTAAAATAACTTTTGTGAATGTGAAAATGAGTAGTTTTTTACATTTTACACTTTTTTGTACCAATGTTTCTCTTTTATAAATGTGTGATAATTTTTTGCGGTTTTCCGATTTTTAAACATTTACTGCATACTTGACAACGGTATATTATTGTTTGTGGTAAACGATAATCCATAGCTGGTTCAGAACCGCACATGCGCTTTAAATGAGTCTTGGACTAATTTAGGATTAGTCCTAAATATCCTACGCAAACAAAGCTAATATTATTAGTACAGAAGCTTTAATATTGGAAAGTAAAAACAAAACAAAAAAATAAATGTAATAGAATTAATAATAACTGATTAAAACAAAAAAAAAGTATTTATATTAAATACTTAATATACTTCCAAATGAAAAATAGTCAAAAAATGACAATTTTATGACAATGCTTAAAATGTTAGTTGCCTGATCTAGAAAATTTACGCATCTTTATTAGCTATAATATCTACAGATAAAGAAAACCATGTTTACTAATTTTTAAAACAATAATGAATTTGTATAAATCTATCTTATTCAAACAAATATTTCTCGATTTTTTAATA
The DNA here is from genome assembly GCF_031307605.1 of Tribolium castaneum. Taxonomy (NCBI): domain Eukaryota; kingdom Metazoa; phylum Arthropoda; class Insecta; order Coleoptera; family Tenebrionidae; genus Tribolium; species Tribolium castaneum. The sequence goes on along the minus strand of NC_087401.1, from coordinate 1,365,727 downwards.
AACTTATTTATTAATTATCCTCTTCAATTTTAAAGTAACTCGGTGGCGTTCTGTAATGACTATTTCAATTTTTGTTAATAAAATAAAAATTTGTAACAAATATTATTTTTTTAAATATCTTCAAATTAACACTATAAATATTTTTTATAAAAAACATATTTGTTTCATCAAAAGTTGTAAATTTTTTATTGATTCAATAAAGTCTACAATACTTACTCGGTTTATGAATTAAGTAGATCAGCAGACAAATGATCTAATATTTATAAACATTTGGCAACATTTTAATTAACTTCTTTGACGTTGTGTGCTTAAGAATTAAAAAAAACCAGATTAAACTTAAACTATCTATATCTAGTAAACTTAAACTACTTAATCTATCAATCTGTCTTTCTATCATATTTAAAATTTTCATTTTGTATATGACTTTTTTTACTTCAAATCACAAAAAAAAAACAGTTAGAAACACGTTTGTGCTTAACCAAAACATTACATACTTTTTTTTAATCTAAATGCAAAATAGATTATGATACGCCACGTAAAACGTTTCGAGAATTTAATCTTAGTTATTGTTGAAACATGCAATCAAATATTCGGTTCATATATCAAAAATCATCCAAATTAGTAAAAATAGATTTCTACCAAATTTCTATCTAATTGCGTAGGCAAATAAATAAAAATATTTTAGTGATAATTTTTAAATTATCTTCCAAGTTATAATTATTTTTATTTTATACGCGCGCGCCATTGTCGACATCGAAGGAAAGAGTTTCCTATTATCTAGGTATTATTAATTTATTAAAAAGTACCAATTTATTACTGAGTGCAAGAGAGAGAGAGAAAGAGACAAACAGACATTAGGTATATCTGTTTTAGTAGAATTTACAATTTGTGAAGTGTCACTTGAAAAAAAGCATCTCATATAAACGAAAGAAGTAAACTACATTGTCATCTGTTGTTGTTGTTGTTGTTGTTGTTGTTGTTGTTCTTTTCTATAATAATTTTGGTTCCAAGTTGAATTTTGGTTTTTACTTTAGGTAAAGAAAAACAAAACAGTAAGATGCAAACAAATAAAACCAAAGTATATTTTAACGTGTATAGGTTGGTAACTAACTACCTACATATTCTTCACTATAACACATTTTTGTGTTTGTGTAAAGTGACAGAATTTGTATTACGTAGGTGGATAGAACTAACTATTGAAATTGAAATTGAAATACAAAATTGATAAGTTTAAAAATAGTTTTCAGTGAATGTTGCTAATAGTTAGAACGTATAGATGACAACGCATTGCAACGAAACGAATCAAATTTGTTTCTATTTAGAAATGCATTTTATTTATAAAATAGAGTATTGTACAATAATGAAACATCGGTAAAGTTATAAGTATACTAAAACAACAAATATTAATAAAATAAACGTTTTTATTGTGACATTTTCTATCATACAACAGTTTACATCAAACGTTTGCATCTTCGAATGTTTTTTGAGATTTCGTTGTTTTTATCAAGACCAAAGTATAGAAAAAACTTTTAGAAAACATAAACAACTATTTTTTTTTTAATGTTTGCATTCAATGTACCCTAATGACTCCTGGGGCCCGTCATCTTCCAAAAAGTTCCGGTTTCGTAGTTGGTTTCGTTTCGTGCATCGACTGTTTTGAAAGAATTTTTCCGCACAAAAACAAAAGTATTTAAAAAAATTCTTATTGGCATTCGGTAGAGGATAGATTAGACTTTCGACAGACCAAAGACCAACTGTTCACGTTTACCCAGTAAGTATCTGTCGACGACGTCGCAGTTTGATGTTCTCTTTAACCGCGAATAAGTCGTCGGTACGGCGAGCGTCTGTAAGGACGTCACTAGGTCCTGAGAATAGTCGTTTCGTTGATATAAATTTCAGAATATATAGGAAAAATCTTTTTTTCAAAATTGGTTTTGTCGTCGGCTCGAAAACATTGACGATCGTCAAAAAGGAACGATGTCATCACGCCAAAGTCTAGTGTGAGGCCCCGATAATTTTAATGTTGGCGAGCGTGGTGTTTGTTTAGTCCGCGGTCGGGTTTATTTTCTAGGCAATAAAAACTTTGTTACCAGCCCCAACCAATCCGCGCGTCGCTCTCGAGAGCCTTCTGGGTTTTCCCCGCAATTCTGCGAAAAACCCCTCAATACGAATTACCGCTCCACCCACACTCACCCCTTGTGAGCCCATTGGATGTCGGCTAAGGGTTGTTTAACATAAAACGAGCCACCCTTAGCCACACCAAGTCAGTAATCAATCAGTCATGAAGTGAGTCTAAGTCAGTGAGTGTTCAACCTGTACTCATTCCCTTCTAAACACCACGCTGGTCTCTGCGATGGGCGCTATCGACCCTCCACCAGCTCTTCCTTCCTTCCCTTGTCTCATTTAATGCTTACTCAGTAGTTTCATTCCGACCAAACCCCGAACTTTTCAGTTCGTGACTTCAAATGAAGTTTCATACAAGTAACGACCATTGTTACCGCTGCTACGCTGAGCTGCGCCACAAGGGCCGAAAAGCTTCGCGGTAACAATTTGGCGCCCGACACGTGGGGCTGTTTCGACGTCGGAGACGCCGACTTATCCACTACCCTTACCCTCATGCTCTCCAAGTGATGCCCAGTACTCGTGCTAGTGCAACATTAAACCAAATCAACGCCATGGACGCCCTGACCGAAGCCATTCGCGAGCTTATTCAAGCTCAAATCGACGCTGCAAGAGCCCAAACTCAGTTCCATGAGTCGCTCCGGACCAACAACGAAACTCCAGCACCGCAAGAACCCTTGCCACTACCAGAGTTTTTCGGCGAAAATCACGAGGACCCACAACGATTCCTGGACACATGCCTCCTTCGAATCAACAACGACAACCAGGAGATTCGCCTTCAGAGAATCGTTTCACAACTCCGGGGGCCCGCCAAAGAGTGGTGGAGACTCAACGGATCGCTCATTCCCACATACGAGGATTTCACCGCCGCTTTCCTGAACCGATACAACGGGGTGAGTCATTTGTTTAAACTCAAAGCGTCACTCTACGGCGACGGTCAACGAAACGAAAACGTGGAGCATTTTCTTCGACGAAAATGGCTCCTAGCAAAGCGAGTAGCACCCGAACTGCCGGAGTCGCAACTGGTGCGACTCACAGCCGGGTTGCTGACACCGGAACTCGCTGCGGCTAGCGGAACTGTATTTCCGCAATCGATGAACGATTTTATCGAAGCCATGATCCAAGTAGAGGAAAACAGAAAGCGTTTACCCTCGAACCACACTCGGCAGCCCCCTTCGCTACCAAAGTGCCGTTTTTGTCCCGGCTTTCACTTTCATCGGGACTGCTCTGCGAAACCACGAACATTTTCGTCGGGAAACGAAAATGGGGCCGTCGCCAAGGCTCAGCCCAAAGCCATGTCGTCCGGTCCCCAGCAGTAAACTTCGCCGAGGCCAAACCTCAACCCCTACTGGAAGAGGGGCCCCAAAATCTGCTTCCAGTGGCGCCCAACTTTTCAAAACAAAAATCCGCGACAGTAAACAGTGCGCCCCCTGAACCGAAATTCGAAACGCAGCCCCATCCACGTCATTCTCCACGTGCCGCCGGCTCTACCGCAGCCCCCACGTCGAGAGCACCCGTTTTCACGCGCACCGTTGGCTCTGACGCAGCCCCCATGCCGAAAACAACCGTTTCCTTGGACAAGGAAACAACTGCTGCGATTTTCAAATCTATCATCGAGGCCGTAACTGTCCCAGTCGCTAAACTAACTCCACGCAATAGCAGCCCCCTTGCTGCTACAACCACTACGAATCAAGGCTCAACCGCAGCCCCAAAAATCCGCGAAACCGAAGGTTCAACCGTAACCTCAACACCAGCAACCGAATGTCGACCTGCCTCGGAGGTACAGCCCCCTATGAACACGACCGTTTCGGTCCAAACCGCTGTCGCCGGCGCCGTTGGCTCGCACGTAGCCTCCACGCCGAGGACAACCGCTTCCTTGGACAAGGAGGTACTGGCTGTCACTTCCGAAACCACGACTAAAGCTCGTCAGGTACCGAACAACCAGGTGTTCTACCACAGCAAAGCCCTCGAAAAAGGGACCCCAAAACGCCATGACAGCCCCCTTGCTGCAAAAAGCGAAGACACTGCGACATCAACACCGCTCCAAGCAAGTGCGTGCCCCGCCAGTGTTTCAATAGACATGCCAAGACACGATAAAGAGATTGCCGAAGACGAAGCCCCCATCGAAGAGCCTCCACCTGAACCACCACCTGAGGTCGACAAACAAGATGGAATTTCCCAGGAGAAAATCCTAACCATAGCAGAAGAGGTCCGACAGGCTCAGATTAGCGATGCCTTAACCCGACGGTTGATTAACCAGCGCCGAGACATGGAGGAAAACCCCCCCGAAGGCAACGGTTGGCAAAGTGGATTCTACAAAAACTATTGCATCGACAATGGCTACCTGTGCCGTCGCCCTAAGAACACGCTCTACGTACCAGCTGGCATTAAGGAGCGCGTGCTCTTCGAACATCACGACGCAACATTAGCTGGACACCCTGGGGCTGACGAAAGTGAGCGCCTAATTCGGAATAATTTTCACTGGCCCTCCTTGAGACAAGACGTGCGAGACTACGTGAGTACATGTTTACTATGCGCGCGGTTCAAAAAACGCCCCAATCAAACCCTTGCACCGTTACGACCGCGTCGCCCCCAAAGGCCCTTCGAAACCATCGCCTGCGATGTCATGGGGCCTTATCCCATCACGCCCAGGGGCAATAGGTTCATTGTCACAATCACGGATCTATTTACTCGATGGGTCGAAGCGTACCCAGTACAAGAAGCCAGTGCGAAAACTATAATAACAATCTTCGACAAGGAAGTTTTTGCCCGGTTTGGCTACCCCAAGAACATCATCACGGACAACGGCCCCCAGTTCACAAGCAGCAGATGGACAAAAGCATGCCAACGTTGGGGATGCCAACCATGGACTACCGCCACCTACACGCCCCGGCAAAACCCTACGGAAAGGCGTAATCAGGAGCTCAAAAAGCTTCTTAAAATCCACCTACATCAGAAATCCCAACTCGATTGGGATATCCAACTTCCGGGTATCTTGTTTACCCTACGAAAACGAAGAAACGCAGCCACGGGGCAACCACCGAGCCAGCTGCTCTACGGGGTGGAACTCCAATTCCCAGGCGAATGGGATGGCCCAAAAGCGAGAGAAGCGCGGCCCGAACCTGAAGCTCTTCGCCAACAAGCGCGAAGGCACCAAGAACACTACGTGGCGCGAAAACTCGATGTGGAACCCCCACATCATCCACCACCCACCTACGAACCTGGCGATCAGGTTCTTATTCAGTTCTTACCGCTGGGAAGCCAGCCGTTCGCGTCCAAATGGAGAGGTCCATTTCCAGTCATCCAAGCGCTCGGAGATGGCGGCATGTACCTAGTGGACTCCGACCCTAAACCAACCAAGGTCCATGTAGACCGGATGCGACCCGCGCCCTTGGCTCGATAAAGACAATATTTCATTTTCTTTCCTGTGTATATAAACCCGCGAGTGAGTGTAGGATAATTACGTAATTAGTCTAAGTTAATTATAAAGTTGCGGTAACTATTTCTGTAAATACTGGACGACATCGTTGTGTTCTCGAATGATTACCAGTCGCATCTACAACACCTGCGACTCATACTGGAACGTCTCACAATTCACGGCCTTAGATGCAACCCCGGGAAATGCCATTTCGGCCTACAGGAACTCGATTACCTGGGGCACCATGTCGGACGTGACGGCAATTGTCCTCAACAAAGTCATTTGGAAGAAGTGCAGGCTGCCACGAGGCCCCGAGACCGAAAAACGCTGCGGTCTTTTCTGGGCACGTGCAACTGGCTCCGAGACTACGTGCCTAGATTTGCCGAAATCGCCCATCCACTTACGGACCTGTTGTCCAACAAAGGGAAGTGGAAGTGGGGCACCAAGGAAGAAGCCGCCTTCGAGGGCCTGAAGAGTGCCCTAGCCAAGCCACGCTTCCTGTACCGACCAAACCCCAACTTGCCCTTCACCCTTCAAACCGACGCCAGTGGCATTGGGATGGCGGCGGTCCTTTACCAGGAGGACGGAACCAACCGGCGGGTAATTGCCTACGCCAGCGCAAAATTCAGCCCAACGGAACAACGCTACCACGTGAACGAACAGGAGTGCCTCGCGTTAATCTGGGCTACCCGAACGTTTCGACCGTACTTAGAAGACCGAAAATTTAAAATACGAACGGACAGCCGCGTTTTAACCTGGCTACAAACCACCCAAAATGAACGAGCCAAGCTGGCCCGCTGGGCCCTCGAGCTCCAGCACTACAATTTTGAGCTCGAACATTGCCCGGGACGTGACAACGAACTTCCGGACTTCCTGTCCCGAAACCCCAGCGGACCCCCCATTTCTATCGACGAGGACATCGAAAGGTTGACGCCGCCAGATCGGATGCGACCCGCGCCCTTGGCTCGATAAAGACAATATTTCATTTTCTTTCCTGTGTATATAAACCCGCGAGTGAGTGTAGGATAATTACGTAATTAGTCTAAGTTAATTATAAAGTTTGCGGTAACTATTTCTGTAAATACTCGTTAAGGTTAGCTATCTGGCAACGGGCTACGCTAGAAGCTAAGCGGTACGCCTGCGGCTACCATTTTTCATTTGTCACCATGTCTTTTACATTTATTTCGTGCAATTATTGTTGTGATTTTATTTTAACATTTATGTACATTGTTCTTATAAAATAAACACGAGACATCCCTCTCCGCCTCTCCGCCAATAACCCAGAATGCTCCGAGCCCGTCTTGCGTCTCAAACCGGGGGCGACTTGTTACCAGCCCCAACCAATCCGCGCGTCGCTCTCGAGAGCCTTCTGGGTTTTCCCCGCAATTCTGCGAAAAACCCCTCAATACGAATTACCGCTCCACCCACACTCACCCCTTGTGAGCCCATTGGATGTCGGCTAAGGGTTGTTTAACATAAAACGAGCCACCCTTAGCCACACCAAGTCAGTAATCAATCAGTCATGAAGTGAGTCTAAGTCAGTGAGTGTTCAACCTGTACTCATTCCCTTCTAAACACCACGCTGGTCTCTGCGATGGGCGCTATCGACCCTCCACCAGCTCTTCCTTCCTTCCCTTGTCTCATTTAATGCTTACTCAGTAGTTTCATTCCGACCAAACCCCGAACTTTTCAGTTCGTGACTTCAAATGAAGTTTCATACAAGTAACGACCATTGTTACCGCTGCTACGCTGAGCTGCGCCACAAGGGCCAAAAAGCTTCGCGGTAACAATTTGGCGCCCAACGTGGGGCTGTTTCGACGTCGGAGACGCCGACTTATCCACTACCCTTACCCTCATGCTCTCCAAGTGATGCCCAGTACTCGTGCTAGTGCAACATTAAACCAAATCAACGCCATGGACGCCCTGACCGAAGCCATTCGCGAGCTTATTCAAGCTCAAATCGACGCTGCAAGAGCCCAAACTCAGTTCCATGAGTCGCTCCGGACCAACAACGAAACTCCAGCACCGCAAGAACCCTTGCCACTACCAGAGTTTTTCGGCGAAAATCACGAGGACCCACAACGATTCCTGGACACATGCCTCCTTCGAATCAACAACGACAACCAGGAGATTCGCCTTCAGAGAATCGTTTCACAACTCCGGGGGCCCGCCAAAGAGTGGTGGAGACTCAACGGATCGCTCATTCCCACATACGAGGATTTCACCGCCGCTTTCCTGAACCGATACAACGGGGTGAGTCATTTGTTTAAACTCAAAGCGTCACTCTACGGCGACGGTCAACGAAACGAAAACGTGGAGCATTTTCTTCGACGAAAATGGCTCCTAGCAAAGCGAGTAGCACCCGAACTGCCGGAGTCGCAACTGGTGCGACTCACAGCCGGGTTGCTGACACCGGAACTCGCTGCGGCTAGCGGAACTGTATTTCCGCAATCGATGAACGATTTTATCGAAGCCATGATCCAAGTAGAGGAAAACAGAAAGCGTTTACCCTCGAACCACACTCGGCAGCCCCCTTCGCTACCAAAGTGCCGTTTTTGTCCCGGCTTTCACTTTCATCGGGACTGCTCTGCGAAACCACGAACATTTTCGTCGGGAAACGAAAATGGGGCCGTCGCCAAGGCTCAGCCCAAAGCCATGTCGTCCGGTCCCCAGCAGTAAACTTCGCCGAGGCCAAACCTCAACCCCTACTGGAAGAGGGGCCCCAAAATCTGCTTCCAGTGGCGCCCAACTTTTCAAAACAAAAATCCGCGACAGTAAACAGTGCGCCCCCTGAACCGAAATTCGAAACGCAGCCCCATCCACGTCATTCTCCACGTGCCGCCGGCTCTACCGCAGCCCCCACGTCGAGAGCACCCGTTTTCACGCGCACCGTTGGCTCTGACGCAGCCCCCATGCCGAAAACAACCGTTTCCTTGGACAAGGAAACAACTGCTGCGATTTTCAAATCTATCATCGAGGCCGTAACTGTCCCAGTCGCTAAACTAACTCCACGCAATAGCAGCCCCCTTGCTGCTACAACCACTACGAATCAAGGCTCAACCGCAGCCCCAAAAATCCGCGAAACCGAAGGTTCAACCGTAACCTCAACACCAGCAACCGAATGTCGACCTGCCTCGGAGGTACAGCCCCCTATGAACACGACCGTTTCGGTCCAAACCGCTGTCGCCGGCGCCGTTGGCTCGCACGTAGCCTCCACGCCGAGGACAACCGCTTCCTTGGACAAGGAGGTACTGGCTGTCACTTCCGAAACCACGACTAAAGCTCGTCAGGTACCGAACAACCAGGTGTTCTACCACAGCAAAGCCCTCGAAAAAGGGACCCCAAAACGCCATGACAGCCCCCTTGCTGCAAAAAGCGAAGACACTGCGACATCAACACCGCTCCAAGTAAGTGCGTGCCCCGCCAGTGTCTCAATGGACGTGTCAAGACCCGACGAAGATATTTCCGAAGGCTCAGCCGCGGACCCCAGACCGGAGGTCTCCGCACTCAGTGTACAAGGAGAACAGGTACATACTCTACCACACCTCGCCATTAAGACGACAAGCGGAAACCTGCAAGCCTTGCTCGACACAGGGTCATCCCACTCGCTAATTCAACGAGGGGCTCATCGGGGCCCCACTCATAGACTCCCACAGACCCTTCAACTAAAAACCGCCGCCAGACAAGCGCCCGTCACCATTCACCACTCCCAAGTCATTGAGTGCCGAATAGGTGAGTGGAAAGGCCAAGTCGAATTTCTCGTCGTCGACCAGCTGGCCGAGGAAGCCATTCTAGGGTACTCCTTCTTACACCAACAAGAGGCAATTATCGATACGCGACGCCGCTGCCTCTACATCGGCAAAGAACATGCCAGGAAAACAGTGTTTTTCCAACACCAAGCCAAAGAAGCTCCCTCGGGGATCCCCAGACCAATCCTCAAGCTCGAGGAGATTGAACACGGATTTCCCGCTACCCATAAACATGCCTTGGCGAAAGTCCTTCAAGAATTCGCTTCCGTCTTCGATGAGGAGGCTCGACCAACCACGACGCCATCCACCTGCCACCGGATCCGGCTAAAAACCCCACAATCTTTTCGGATACCACCATATCGCTATTCGGACCAAAAAAAAGCCGTTATTTACGACCAACTCGAACTAATGCTACGAGACGGTATCATTGAACCCTCGACATCCGAGTTTTCGTCCCCGATCGTGGTAGTAAAGAAAAAAGATGGACAGCCAAGATTTTGCATCGACTATCGCAAACTCAACACCCAAACGGTCGACGAGGCAAGTGCTCTCCCTCGCATCGATGACACTCTGCGTGACCTGGGACAAGCCAAGGTTTTCTCCACACTGGACCTACGTTCAGGATATTGGCAGATTCCAATGGAGGACGAAAGTCGCCGTTACACCGCCTTCACCACCCCCGATGGGGCCTTATATCAATTTTGTGTGATGCCATTCGGCTTAAAGGGGGCCCCAGGCACCTTCCAACGACTGATGACACAAGAGGTACTTCCAGGCTACCTCCATAAGTTCGCATTGGTGTACCTGGACGACATCGTTGTGTTCTCGAATGATTACCAGTCGCATCTACAACACCTGCGACTCATACTGGAACGTCTCACAATTCACGGCCTTAGATGCAACCCCGGGAAATGCCATTTCGGCCTACAGGAACTCGATTACCTGGGGCACCATGTCGGACGTGACGGCAATTGTCCTCAACAAAGTCATTTGGAAGAAGTGCAGGCTGCCACGAGGCCCCGAGACCGAAAAACGCTGCGGTCTTTTCTGGGCACGTGCAACTGGCTCCGAGACTACGTGCCTAGATTTGCCGAAATCGCCCATCCACTTACGGACCTGTTGTCCAACAAAGGGAAGTGGAAGTGGGGCACCAAGGAAGAAGCCGCCTTCGAGGGCCTGAAGAGTGCCCTAGCCAAGCCACGCTTCCTGTACCGACCAAACCCCAACTTGCCCTTCACCCTTCAAACCGACGCCAGTGGCATTGGGATGGCGGCGGTCCTTTACCAGGAGGACGGAACCAACCGGCGGGTAATTGCCTACGCCAGCGCAAAATTCAGCCCAACGGAACAACGCTACCACGTGAACGAACAGGAGTGCCTCGCGTTAATCTGGGCTACCCGAACGTTTCGACCGTACTTAGAAGACCGAAAATTTAAAATACGAACGGACAGCCGCGTTTTAACCTGGCTACAAACCACCCAAAATGAACGAGCCAAGCTGGCCCGCTGGGCCCTCGAGCTCCAGCACTACAATTTTGAGCTCGAACATTGCCCGGGACGTGACAACGAACTTCCGGACTTCCTGTCCCGAAACCCCAGCGGACCCCCCATTTCTATCGACGAGGACATCGAAAGGTTGACGCCGCCAGATCGGATGCGACCCGCGCCCTTGGCTCGATAAAGACAATATTTCATTTTCTTTCCTGTGTATATAAACCCGCGAGTGAGTGTAGGATAATTACGTAATTAGTCTAAGTTAATTATAAAGTTTGCGGTAACTATTTCTGTAAATACTCGTTAAGGTTAGCTATCTGGCAACGGGCTACGCTAGAAGCTAAGCGGTACGCCTGCGGCTACCATTTTTCATTTGTCACCATGTCTTTTACATTTATTTCGTGCAATTATTGTTGTGATTTTATTTTAACATTTATGTACATTGTTCTTATAAAATAAACACGAGACATCCCTCTCCGCCTCTCCGCCAATAACCCAGAATGCTCCGAGCCCGTCTTGCGTCTCAAACCGGTGGCGACTTGTTACCAGCCCCAACCAATCCGCGCGTCGCTCTCGAGAGCCTTCTGGGTTTTCCCCGCAATTCTGCGAAAAACCCCTCAATACGAATTACCGCTCCACCCACACTCACCCCTTGTGAGCCCATTGGATGTCGGCTAAGGGTTGTTTAACATAAAACGAGCCACCCTTAGCCACACCAAGTCAGTAATCAATCAGTCATGAAGTGAGTCTAAGTCAGTGAGTGTTCAACCTGTACTCATTCCCTTCTAAACACCACGCTGGTCTCTGCGATGGGCGCTATCGACCCTCCACCAGCTCTTCCTTCCTTCCCTTGTCTCATTTAATGCTTACTCAGTAGTTTCATTCCGACCAAACCCCGAACTTTTCAGTTCGTGACTTCAAATGAAGTTTCATACAAGTAACGACCATTGTTACCGCTGCTACGCTGAGCTGCGCCACAAGGGCCAAAAAGCTTCGCGGTAACACTTTGTTACCAGCCCCAACCAATCCGCGCGTCGCTCTCGAGAGCCTTCTGGGTTTTCCCCGCAATTCTGCGAAAAACCCCTCAATACGAATTACCGCTCCACCCACACTCACCCCTTGTGAGCCCATTGGATGTCGGCTAAGGGTTGTTTAACATAAAACGAGCCACCCTTAGCCACACCAAGTGAGTAATCAATCAGTCATGAAGTGAGTCTAAGTCAGTGAGTGTTCAACCTGTACTCATTCCCTTCTAAACACCACGCTGGTCTCTGCGATGGGCGCTATCGACCCTCCACCAGCTCTTCCTTCCTTCCCTTGTCTCATTTAATGCTTACTCAGTAGTTTCATTCCGACCAAACCCCGAACTTTTCAGTTCGTGACTTCAAATGAAGTTTCATACAAGTAACGACCATTGTTACCGCTGCTACGCTGAGCTGCGCCACAAGGGCCAAAAAGCTTCGCGGTAACAATTTGGCGCCCAACGTGGGGCTGTTTCGACGTCGGAGACGCCGACTTATCCACTACCCTTACCCTCATGCTCTCCAAGTGATGCCCAGTACTCGTGCTAGTGCAACATTAAACCAAATCAACGCCATGGACGCCCTGACCGAAGCCATTCGCGAGCTTATTCAAGCTCAAATCGACGCTGCAAGAGCCCAAACTCAGTTCCATGAGTCGCTCCGGACCAACAACGAAACTCCAGCACCGCAAGAACCCTTGCCACTACCAGAGTTTTTCGGCGAAAATCACGAGGACCCACAACGATTCCTGGACACATGCCTCCTTCGAATCAACAACGACAACCAGGAGATTCGCCTTCAGAGAATCGTTTCACAACTCCGGGGGCCCGCCAAAGAGTGGTGGAGACTCAACGGATCGCTCATTCCCACATACGAGGATTTCACCGCCGCTTTCCTGAACCGATACAACGGGGTGAGTCATTTGTTTAAACTCAAAGCGTCACTCTACGGCGACGGTCAACGAAACGAAAACGTGGAGCATTTTCTTCGACGAAAATGGCTCCTAGCAAAGCGAGTAGCACCCGAACTGCCGGAGTCGCAACTGGTGCGACTCACAGCCGGGTTGCTGACACCGGAACTCGCTGCGGCTAGCGGAACTGTATTTCCGCAATCGATGAACGATTTTATCGAAGCCATGATCCAAGTAGAGGAAAACAGAAAGCGTTTACCCTCGAACCACACTCGGCAGCCCCCTTCGCTACCAAAGTGCCGTTTTTGTCCCGGCTTTCACTTTCATCGGGACTGCTCTGCGAAACCACGAACATTTTCGTCGGGAAACGAAAATGGGGCCGTCGCCAAGGCTCAGCCCAAAGCCATGTCGTCCGGTCCCCAGCAGTAAACTTCGCCGAGGCCAAACCTCAACCCCTACTGGAAGAGGGGCCCCAAAATCTGCTTCCAGTGGCGCCCAACTTTTCAAAACAAAAATCCGCGACAGTAAACAGTGCGCCCCCTGAACCGAAATTCGAAACGCAGCCCCATCCACGTCATTCTCCACGTGCCGCCGGCTCTACCGCAGCCCCCACGTCGAGAGCACCCGTTTTCACGCGCACCGTTGGCTCTGACGCAGCCCCCATGCCGAAAACAACCGTTTCCTTGGACAAGGAAACAACTGCTGCGATTTTCAAATCTATCATCGAGGCCGTAACTGTCCCAGTCGCTAAACTAACTCCACGCAATAGCAGCCCCCTTGCTGCTACAACCACTACGAATCAAGGCTCAACCGCAGCCCCAAAAATTCGCGAAACCGAAGGTTCAACCGTAACCTCAACACCAGCAACCGAATTTCGACCTGCCTCGGAGGTACAGCCCCCTATGAACACGACCGTTTCGGTCCAAACCGCTGTCGCCGGCGCCGTTGGCTCGCACGTAGCCTCCACGCCGAGGACAACCGCTTCCTTGGACAAGGAGGTACTGGCTGTCACTTCCGAAACCACGACTAAAGCTCGTCAGGTACCGAACAACCAGGTGTTCTACCACAGCAAAGCCCTCGAAAAAGGGACCCCAAAACGCCATGACAGCCCCCTTGCTGCAAAAAGCGAAGACACTGCGACATCAACACCGCTCCAAGCAAGTGCGTGCCCCGCCAGTGTTTCAATAGACATGCCAAGACACGATAAAGAGATTGCCGAAGACGAAGCCCCCATCGAAGAGCCTCCACCTGAACCACCACCTGAGGTCGACAAACAAGATGGAATTTCCCAGGAGAAAATCCTAACCATAGCAGAAGAGGTCCGACAGGCTCAGATTAGCGATGCCTTAACCCGACGGTTGATTAACCAGCGCCGAGACATGGAGGAAAACCCCCCCGAAGGCAACGGTTGGCAAAGTGGATTCTACAAAAACTATTGCATCGACAATGGCTACCTGTGCCGTCGCCCTAAGAACACGCTCTACGTACCAGCTGGCATTAAGGAGCGCGTGCTCTTCGAACATCACGACGCAACATTAGCTGGACACCCTGGGGCTGACGAAAGTGAGCGCCTAATTCGGAATAATTTTCACTGGCCCTCCTTGAGACAAGACGTGCGAGACTACGTGAGTACATGTTTACTATGCGCGCGGTTCAAAAAACGCCCCAATCAAACCCTTGCACCGTTACGACCGCGTCGCCCCCAAAGGCCCTTCGAAACCATCGCCTGCGATGTCATGGGGCCTTATCCCATCACGCCCAGGGGCAATAGGTTCATTGTCACAATCACGGATCTATTTACTCGATGGGTCGAAGCGTACCCAGTACAAGAAGCCAGTGCGAAAACTATAATAACAATCTTCGACAAGGAAGTTTTTGCCCGGTTTGGCTACCCCAAGAACATCATCACGGACAACGGCCCCCAGTTCACAAGCAGCAGATGGACAAAAGCATGCCAACGTTGGGGATGCCAACCATGGACTACCGCCACCTACACGCCCCGGCAAAACCCTACGGAAAGGCGTAATCAGGAGCTCAAAAAGCTTCTTAAAATCCACCTACATCAGAAATCCCAACTCGATTGGGATATCCAACTTCCGGGTATCTTGTTTACCCTACGAAAACGAAGAAACGCAGCCACGGGGCAACCACCGAGCCAGCTGCTCTACGGGGTGGAACTCCAATTCCCAGGCGAATGGGATGGCCCAAAAGCGAGAGAAGCGCGGCCCGAACCTGAAGCTCTTCGCCAACAAGCGCGAAGGCACCAAGAACACTACGTGGCGCGAAAACTCGATGTGGAACCCCCACATCATCCACCACCCACCTACGAACCTGGCGATCAGGTTCTTATTCAGTTCTTACCGCTGGGAAGCCAGCCGTTCGCGTCCAAATGGAGAGGTCCATTTCCAGTCATCCAAGCGCTCGGAGATGGCGGCATGTACCTAGTGGACTCCGACCCTAAACCAACCAAGGTCCATGTAGACCGGATGCGACCCGCGCCCTTGGCTCGATAAAGACAATATTTCATTTTCTTTCCTGTGTATATAAACCCGCGAGTGAGTGTAGGATAATTACGTAATTAGTCTAAGTTAATTATAAAGTTGCGGTAACTATTTCTGTAAATACTGGACGACATCGTTGTGTTCTCGAATGATTACCAGTCGCATCTACAACACCTGCGACTCATACTGGAACGTCTCACAATTCACGGCCTTAGATGCAACCCCGGGAAATGCCATTTCGGCCTACAGGAACTCGATTACCTGGGGCACCATGTCGGACGTGACGGCAATTGTCCTCAACAAAGTCATTTGGAAGAAGTGCAGGCTGCCACGAGGCCCCGAGACCGAAAAACGCTGCGGTCTTTTCTGGGCACGTGCAACTGGCTCCGAGACTACGTGCCTAGATTTGCCGAAATCGCCCATCCACTTACGGACCTGTTGTCCAACAAAGGGAAGTGGAAGTGGGGCACCAAGGAAGAAGCCGCCTTCGAGGGCCTGAAGAGTGCCCTAGCCAAGCCACGCTTCCTGTACCGACCAAACCCCAACTTGCCCTTCACCCTTCAAACCGACGCCAGTGGCATTGGGATGGCGGCGGTCCTTTACCAGGAGGACGGAACCAACCGGCGGGTAATTGCCTACGCCAGCGCAAAATTCAGCCCAACGGAACAACGCTACCACGTGAACGAACAGGAGTGCCTCGCGTTAATCTGGGCTACCCGAACGTTTCGACCGTACTTAGAAGACCGAAAATTTAAAATACGAACGGACAGCCGCGTTTTAACCTGGCTACAAACCACCCAAAATGAACGAGCCAAGCTGGCCCGCTGGGCCCTCGAGCTCCAGCACTACAATTTTGAGCTCGAACATTGCCCGGGACGTGACAACGAACTTCCGGACTTCCTGTCCCGAAACCCCAGCGGACCCCCCATTTCTATCGACGAGGACATCGAAAGGTTGACGCCGCCAGATCGGATGCGACCCGCGCCCTTGGCTCGATAAAGACAATATTTCATTTTCTTTCCTTTGTATATAAACCCACGAGTGAGTGTAGGATAATTACGTAATTAGTCTAAGTTAATTATAAAGTTTGCGGTAACTATTTCTGTAAATACTCGTTAAGGTTAGCTATCTGGCAACGGGCTACGCTAGAAGCTAAGCGGTACGCCTGCGGCTACCATTTTTCATTTGTCACCATGTCTTTTACATTTATTTCGTGCAATTATTGTTGTGATTTTATTTTAACATTTATGTACATTGTTCTTATAAAATAAACACGAGACATCCCTCTCCGCCTCTCCGCCAATAACCCAGAATGCTCCGAGCCCGTCTTGCGTCTCAAACCGGGGGCGACTTGTTACCAGCCCCAACCAATCCGCGCGTCGCTCTCGAGAGCCTTCTGGGTTTTCCCCGCAATTCTGCGAAAAACCCCTCAATACGAATTACCGCTCCACCCACACTCACCCCTTGTGAGCCCATTGGATGTCGGCTAAGGGTTGTTTAACATAAAACGAGCCACCCTTAGCCACACCAAGTGAGTAATCAATCAGTCATGAAGTGAGTCTAAGTCAGTGAGTGTTCAACCTGTACTCATTCCCTTCTAAACACCACGCTGGTCTCTGCGATGGGCGCTATCGACCCTCCACCAGCTCTTCCTTCCTTCCCTTGTCTCATTTAATGCTTACTCAGTAGTTTCATTCCGACCAAACCCCGAACTTTTCAGTTCGTGACTTCAAATGAAGTTTCATACAAGTAACGACCATTGTTACCGCTGCTACGCTGAGCTGCGCCACAAGGGCCAAAAAGCTTCGCGGTAACAACTTAGTCGTGGCGCGAAAATATCTTTAGTTTGAGCGCTCGTGTATTCGAATTGTGTTGGTTGGTTCGTTTAGGTTTATATTTACCTACTATATACTACCTATCAAGTATATATCTATTCTGCTGTCATAATAATAATACGAGAATACGAGAAAAAAATGGCAGACGTAGAAAATCAATCCGCATCGGCTAATGCTGCTGCTTCGACGACTTCACCTCAAGTTCATCATCATGCTAAAAAGGAGAAGAAAGCAAAAAATCCTAGAGCCAAACCTTCTCATCCTCCCACTTCCGAGATGGTCAATAACGCTATTAAGGGTTTAAAGGAACGTGGTGGTTCTTCTCTTCAAGCTATAAAAAAATTCGTCGCCGCCAATTACAAGGTAGATGCCGAGAAAGTTGCACCATTTATCAAGAAGTATCTAAAAGGCGCCGTCGCTTCTGGTTCTTTGGTTCAGACGAAAGGTAAGGGAGCTTCTGGATCGTTTAAACTTGCTTCCTCGTCCGCCTCCGGTGGTGGTGCAAAGGCCAGAGCTGCTGCTGCTGCTTCTGCTGCTAGAGCTGCTGCCGCCGCGGCAGCCGCTGCTACTGGCGAAAGAAAGAAAAAATCCTCAGCAGTTTCAAAAGTTAAAAAAAACACTGGAAAACGTTCCGCCGTTTCGGCACCAAAAACCGGTAAGAAACCATCTTCGCCAAAAGCGAAAAAAGTCGCAGCCGAAAAGAAGAGCGTAGCCGTCGCGAAAGCAAAAAAGGCCGCTTCTGTCGGCGCTGAGAAGAAAACAACCGCTGCTTCCTCTACAGGTAGAGCTGTTGCGGCAACAGCTTCATCAAAGCCGAAATCACCTTCGAAAGCAAAGAAATCAAATAAGGCCGGTCCAACGAAGAAACCTAAGGCACCGAAACCAAAAAGCGCCAAGGCTATATCTGCTAAAGCGAAGAAATCTCCTGCTTCTCCTAAAAGAAAGAAGTGAGCTATGGCAATAATCTCATTTGTCGTCGTCTTCGTCGTCGTCGACTACGAACCGATGATGATGATAATGATGATGATGATGATGGTGGTGACGTCCTGGATTATCGACTGTTTAAGGCCGTCGAGGGCATACATAAATGGCCCTTTTCAGGGCCACAAATTAATTTCTATACAAATAAAAAAAAGTTTTCACACCTATCTGCATATACCTAAATCGAAATATAATTATTAATTTATACAAACAAACAAACGATAATGTCTGTAGGGTGTCGGCGCTAAAAACGCATTATCCCTCCTCACCTACCTAACCACTTTTATGACTTTATTCGATATTTAACTTTACTCATTTTTATGGTACCTACTTAAATAAATTAAATTCTTTTGATGCCGCCGCCGTTCTTGAAGTACCGATCAATTAAAACGATTTGTTTACCTACCCTTAACCAGAGCGAACAATCATAAATAAAAGCATCATTGTTTTTATTGTTTGACAGAGTTTAAAATTCATTATGATCCGCGTACTATTACTTTAATTACTGTCAATATTGCGAAACATTTTCATTTGTAAACAATTTTGTGGTTCTGAAAAGAACCGTTTTTTTTTTGTTTATTTTTTCATTTTAAGCTCGTTCTCCTCGAATACGTCTTGCCAGTTGGATGTCTTTAGGCATGATGGTGACGCGTTTTGCATGGATGGCACATAAATTTGTATCTTCAAAAAGTCCGACAAGATACGCTTCACTCGCTTCTTGGAGTGCCATAACGGCAGAACTTTGGAAACGAAGATCGGTCTTGAAATCCTGGGCTATTTCCCTGACCAAGCGTTGGAAGGGCAATTTACGAATCAACAGTTCGGTGCTTTTCTGATAACGACGAATTTCACGCAGTGCCACTGTACCGGGCCTGTAGCGATGAGGTTTTTTCACTCCTCCAGTGGCGGGTGCGCTTTTTCTTGCTGCCTTAGTGGCAAGCTGTTTTCGTGGAGCTTTTCCACCGGTCGATTTACGAGCAGTTTGTTTGGTACGGGCCATTTTTTTGACTACTTCTTTATCCCTCAACTACACATACACACACATAAACACCTACGTACGTCACTAACAACGGCGACGGTTCATATGACCCTGCAACAAAATTTTTCGCCGTATTTTATTAACTAGGGTGACACTATGCGTTATCTGATTGGTCAAAAAAGTAACTTAAGAGGCGGAGCGAAACTAAACTATAAAATGAGTTGACTAATCTGGCGAGCAGGTAGTTGTTTTCGACGAAGCAGTCAAATCTGTGTCGTTTTCTTTTGTGAAACAAAGCTTAATTTGAATCAATAATCATTCAAAATGACCGGTCGTGGCAAAGGTGGAAAGGGATTGGGAAAAGGTGGAGCAAAACGTCATCGTAAAGTTTTACGTGATAACATCCAGGGCATCACGAAGCCCGCGATCAGAAGATTGGCACGTCGTGGAGGAGTGAAACGTATCTCCGGTCTCATTTACGAAGAAACCAGAGGTGTCCTGAAGGTATTCCTCGAAAACGTCATTCGTGATGCCGTCACCTACACCGAACACGCAAAACGTAAAACCGTCACCGCCATGGATGTCGTTTACGCTTTGAAGCGTCAAGGGCGTACACTTTACGGTTTTGGCGGTTAAGTTTTTTTTATAACCTATGTTTTATCTATGAGACTACGAGGCGACGACAATACCGGTATACCAGCATTGTTTGGTTTTTATGTTTCTTCCTCATCGTTAGTTACATCAATCTACTCTCTACTATTCATCGCATTTTAATTTTCGACGAAAAAAAACGGTTCTTTTCAGAACCACAAAAATATTTCTAAACAAATGAAAAAAGTACGTATCACAAGGCTCTCAGTTAAACCACCAGTATAATAAATGTTTGATTTCCAAACTGTTTTTATATTTCTAGGAAATGTAACAAATAAAGTTGTGTGGTTTTTATGACTTTGTTGTTTAATCAATCGTATGCTTTTCCTTAAAGGGATGAATTTTGACTTTTCAGAGATAAATAATAATTACCACTAAAGAAAGAAAACATCAAAGCCTAACCGATATACATGGATTAGCTAGCCCCCCACCGGCGCGGCGTGTAGCTCGCCGTCTAGGAGAGGCAATAAAAATTTACCTGCTTTTAAACTATTAAGAAAATAAAACATCTTGAGTGCTCTTTTTTTTTAAATCGTGCAATAAATTTTTGCCAAGTTTTATGTAACTTTAAGTAGGTATGTTTATTTACTCTTTAAAAAAAGTTTGTGATTCTTTTTTTTATTTGTTAAAAAAATGATGGCCCTGAGAAGGGCCGATATTATTATTTTTTTGTAGCTTGCTGCTTCTCACAGCAACTAGAGAGACAACAGTTAGCTGTTTATGGTTTCTTTTCGGTTTTTTTCGGCAAAAGGACCGCCTGGATGTTGGGTAAAACACCACCTTGAGCGATTGTCACACCGGAAAGGAGCTTGTTTAATTCTTCGTCATTTCTGATGGCCAATTGAAGATGACGTGGAATAATACGAGTTTTTTTGTTGTCACGAGCAGCATTTCCAGCCAATTCAAGAACTTCAGCGGCAAGATATTCCATCACAGCCGCCAAATAAACTGGAGCACCGGCACCGACTCGTTCGGCGTAATTACCTTTACGAAGTAAACGATGTATTCTTCCAACAGGAAACTGAAGACCGGCCCTGCTCGAACGAGACTTGGCTTTTCCTTTTACCTTTCCTCCTTTTCCACGTCCAGACATGTTGATATGATGGTGGTTTTCGTAGTTTATGGAAAAGTCAAAATAAACTATAAGAATATGCTGCGCGTATAACTTGTATGCTACTACTGCGACTGCGAATGACTAAAGTTGCGTTTCTGGCTTCGTATTTATACGGTTACTTATAGAGAAGTCGTATTTCTGACTGGATGATTATACTAAAAGGTGGGGTCTTGATTCGGAGTAAATTCGTATATAAAACATTTTTAACAAGTAGTGCACCATGATTTTAGCTTGAACTTTCAAGTTGACAGGTATATTTTGTGTTCGTTGTGCGTATTACAGTTCGTTTGTGTCGTGTTTTTTTTTTCTTTATTAAGATTAGAAATATTAAAAAATATGCCACCAAAGACAAGCGGTAAAGCAGCGAAAAAGGCTGGAAAAGCTCAAAAGAATATTTCGAAGAGCGACAAGAAAAAGAAGCGCAGGAGGAAGGAAAGCTATGCAATCTATATTTATAAGGTATTGAAGCAAGTACACCCCGATACCGGTATTTCGAGCAAGGCGATGAGCATCATGAACAGTTTCGTTAATGATATCTTTGAACGGATCGCCGCTGAAGCATTACAACAAGCGTTCGACGATTACGAGCCGGGAAATTCAAACAGCGGTTCGTCTCTTGTTGCCTGGTGAATTGGCAAAGCACGCAGTCTCTGAAGGTACCAAAGCCGTCACCAAATACACAAGTTCAAAATAGAGAAGTTTTTTCTTTCATCGTTTAAAAAGAAGAAAAAAATGAAATCGGTTCTTTTCAGAACCACAATTAACATTTAAAAGTAAATAAAATTTGTTTCATTAAGTAAAAAATAAATCTAATGACCGACCACTCAAATCTAGATTTTTTTTTATCAATCGAAGCTCTTTTTAAATTAAATTTAAAATGAAACAGCAAAAACAAATTACATCGGTAAAAGTGCGACGCAAAAGAAATCAAGAAATAGCAGGAAAGTAACATCTCGGATTAATCAAATTCTTAACTCTCTTTAGTGTTTCTTCTATATGTCTTAATTTCATTTTTTTTAGTTATTACATTACAAACAATACTACATATTCTGATACGAATTCAATTTCACCTGAGGAATCGGAACCATTGGTTCTTCATTCCTGAACGCACCCTGGGCAGCCATGCCATGCCGTGTTGCCTTAGAAAAAAAAGAAGACGGCGCTCCGGGTTTTCCCCCGAAGTTATCCATTTGATGGAATCTGAAAGGAGCAGCGACGAACTCTTAAATTAGAAATTTAAAAAATATTTATAACATTCTCTCGTTTGTACATCCTTTTTAGTTTAATATTTAGTATTATATTTGGGTGCATAATTAAGACGCGGATTTCTTAAAATAAGTATAAGTTGTTGTGCTGTCATTTATAATTATTACATATTATAATGTCTATATTAGCAACGTAAGGTTGACGTTTCTCCAAAACTGTCACTTTGTCGCTTTAAAGCGACATAACTGAAAAAAACGCTTGTTCTCCCATTTTGTTTATTTTTTATTATTATTATTATTTTTTTTTTTTGAAATCAAATGTCCAGTGATTTTTGTAACTAGCTATAGTTACTAGTAACAACGAGTAAACAGAAAATAAATAATTGCCAATTTTAATAAATTGTTACATGGTTTTGTTCTGAATATTATGGTATATTGTTAATACTTGGAGATTCAGAAAAAGTTTTGTGTATGTGTGTTGCGAGCGCAAATTTATATTGTCGATTTTGAGAAAATGCTTCAATCGACAAAGGTACAACTTTGCGCTATTAATAGGTACACTAATAGTTATTATTAATAATTATAAAAAATAAATAGATCAATAGTACTTTCCTCAAAGAAATTAACTAACAATTTATTATAATAAACAAATCTTTTATAGTAGATATCTACCCTAAATGTTTGTTATAAATTCGATTTATAAAACTATATACAAGAGTGGAATGATTAATTTATGGCCTCACATAGAAAACAATAATTTAGCAAAACAATTTTTTGATTACTTTTTACTATAACTACCTTTTTATTACATACACTTGGTTAATCGGGGTTTGGAATCCCATCCATGTGGGTCAATTCTGGTAACTTTTTAAACCAAGTTTTTTAGAGCTGTGATATCTTGAAAATTTTCGTTATATTTTTTCCAGTGTATTTTTTTCTTAAATTGGAAAATAGACTAAAATTTACTTTTTTTAAATTGTCGTATAAAATCTAAAGAATTGCGCTAAAACAGCTCCTTACATTGTTCAGTTTTCGTTTTTCCGGCGAGCTTCTGTGCTCAGAAAATGTGTTTTTGTCAATTTTTTCCCATACCCAAAACTTGATCAAAGATATAATGTGTTTGCTATTTTAAAATTATTAATGCTTGAACTATCTCAGACAACTATTATTTCTAATCTTCCAATATCTTTTTATGACATTTCTACAGGAGAAGCATTCTTAGATTTTCTTGAACTTGATGCATTCTTAAGATTTGTATGGTTTTTTTAAATGTCCAAAATACACTTTCAACCATACTAGGCAATGAAAAAGGTATATCTAATGTATAGAATCTAAGCCACCCATCTCAGCCACTTGACCTGACCTGACCTGACCATACCGTCAGGAGTGAAAGCTTATTCTTTTTCTCCAGGAATTAGCGCCTCCGTTCTTAGATCGTGCACGCTGGTTCCCAAGACATCTTCTGGCCGCCTCCTACGGCAGATGATCTAGGTCCCTCAGCGGGCATTTTTCTACGTCTTTTCGTTTACGAAGAATCAGAGCTTTTCGAACATTGATTTCTTCCTTCTTCCCCCATTTTCTTAGTTTTATAAATCTCCTCTGTAAATTTCTGTAATGTTCTCCAATGCTCATTGTTCTCGAGCATTTTTTCAACTAGATTATCATGTATAAGTTTATTACTTATTTGTAATTCCCACTTCTATCGAATGGCATCGCGTTGATAAAACACATGTTTTCGAAAAACACATGTTCGGCTGTATCTTCCTCGTTGCAGTATACACAGCGGTCATCATCTGCTCGATGCATACGGTGTAGATATGACAGAAAAGCCTTATGTCCTATTAAAAACTGTATTAGGTAGTAATTTACCTGTCTCACAGGTTTTCTCCTTTCCATCTACCGACTTATGTTCGAGATAAGACGATGCGATGCGTCCATTTTCTTTTGGAACTGTTGTCCCATCTGGCTTGCCATGCCGTGATAGATTGCTCTATCACTTTATGCTTGTTGCCTGTTCTATCAAGTACCTTCCTACTGTCTTTAATTTGAAAGGCGATAGAAGCCAGAAGCGACCTCTGCTATTATCTGAGGGGAAATGCTTTTACGCATACCAGACTAGGTCTGGTTATGTGGGACTCGGTCGGTAAATGTGCAAGCCGACAATACCCACTAAAACCCCTCGCGTCACCTTAGGGATCGGAACCATTGGTCCTTCATACCTGAACGCACGCTGGGTAGCCATGCCGGTTTGCATGGCGCCAGAAGAAAAGAAGAGGGCGCTCCGGGGATTCCCCCGAAGTGATCCATTTGATGGAATCTGAAAAGAGCTGCGACAGATAAATGTGGCAATGACATTTGATGCTTACCAGATTCGGAAGATCTGAGTGAGAAGGCATTTTTCGATCACAAGAGAGCCATCCTTGGCCTCTTGCATCTGGACGGACCGTTTTCGTCGTAGTCAACGGCCTCTCGCACCAGGGGGTTCGGGTGGGCTTCCGCCTTCGAAAAGGCTCGCTCGGCGGTCTCACGGAAGAATTCCTCCATCGTCGGCATCTTCGCCTCTCGGTGCAATTGGTTGTTGCGAACAAACCACGGGGCGTTGAATGCTTGACGGAGAAATTTGTTTTGGAAAGTTTGTAACTTATGCATCCGAGTCTTACAGGGCGCGAACGCCCAAGCCACAGAAGCATAAGTCATGGTAGGTCGGATCACTGATTTGTACAACAAGAGCTTGTTGTCAATTGACAACGCGCTCCGCCGACATACGAGAGATCTCAGCATTCCCGTGGCTATCTTACCCTTCGCGAGTGCGTAGTCAAGATGTGGGCCGAAGGAGTTTCCTCTGCACACTTATAAGTTTTTGCTTATATTTCTTCATTTTCAATACCCCTCTCTAATACCCGACCCGACCCGACTCGACTCGACTCGACTCGACCCGACCCGACCCGACCCGACCCGACCCGACCCGACCCGACCCGACCCGACCCGACCCGACTTGACCCGACCCGACCCGACCTGATCTGACCTGACCTAACCTGACTTTATCTTCTTAACTCTATACTTGTACTTGTACAATTATACTCAAACCTTAAACAGATAAATAAAATAATATCTTACTATGATAATTACGTTTAGTCATAGGTATACAGATAGGGAATCAAAAGCTTTGTTCACGATAGCGATCGATGAGCTTGTTCTGGCATTAATTGCATGCACAGTACATATGAGAAAAAAACCTGAACTTTTAGTTACAGGCCGTCGTTCACGGTCGAGAATATAACCTAGATACCGGATCAGTTCAGAACCAGTCCAAACGATCTTCATGTTCATTCGATCAAAGATTTTTAGTTCTAGACTTGCGCAGTTGACGAAAGCGGTTTTGTCTTTGTTACTCTCGTGTTTTGGTGCTTTACTGTCTATTTTATTATTGAGATTTATTTAATATATTACTAAATCGAAATTATTTGTAAAATAACTTTTGTGAATGTGAAAATGAGTAGTTTTTTACATTTTACACTTTTTTGTACCAATGTTTCTCTTTTATAAATGTGTGATAATTTTTTGCGGTTTTCCGATTTTTAAACATTTACTGCATACTTGACAACGGTATATTATTGTTTGTGGTAAACGATAATCCATAGCTGGTTCAGAACCGCACATGCGCTTTAAATGAGTCTTGGACTAATTTAGGATTAGTCCTAAATATCCTACGCAAACAAAGCTAATATTATTAGTACAGAAGCTTTAATATTGGAAAGTAAAAACAAAACAAAAAAATAAATGTAATAGAATTAATAATAACTGATTAAAACAAAAAAAAAGTATTTATATTAAATACTTAATATACTTCCAAATGAAAAATAGTCAAAAAATGACAATTTTATGACAATGCTTAAAATGTTAGTTGCCTGATCTAGAAAATTTACGCATCTTTATTAGCTATAATATCTACAGATAAAGAAAACCATGTTTACTAATTTTTAAAACAATAATGAATTTGTATAAATCTATCTTATTCAAACAAATATTTCTCGATTTTTTAATAAACTTATTTATTAATTATCCTCTTCAATTTTAAAGTAACTCGGTGGCGTTCTGTAATGACTATTTCAATTTTTGTTAATAAAATAAAAATTTGTAACAAATATTATTTTTTTAAATATCTTCAAATTAACACTATAAATATTTTTTATAAAAAACATATTTGTTTCATCAAAAGTTGTAAATTTTTTATTGATTCAATAAAGTCTACAATACTTACTCGGTTTATGAATTAAGTAGATCAGCAGACAAATGATCTAATATTTATAAACATTTGGCAACATTTTAATTAACTTCTTTGACGTTGTGTGCTTAAGAATTAAAAAAAACCAGATTAAACTTAAACTATCTATATCTAGTAAACTTAAACTACTTAATCTATCAATCTGTCTTTCTATCATATTTAAAATTTTCATTTTGTATATGACTTTTTTTACTTCAAATCACAAAAAAAAACAGTTAGAAACACGTTTGTGCTTAACCAAAACATTACATACTTTTTTTTAATCTAAATGCAAAATAGATTATGATACGCCACGTAAAACGTTTCGAGAATTTAATCTTAGTTATTGTTGAAACATGCAATCAAATATTCGGTTCATATATCAAAAATCATCCAAATTAGTAAAAATAGATTTCTACCAAATTTCTATCTAATTGCGTAGGCAAATAAATAAAAATATTTTAGTGATAATTTTTAAATTATCTTCCAAGTTATAATTATTTTTATTTTATACGCGCGCGCCATTGTCGACATCGAAGGAAAGAGTTTCCTATTATCTAGGTATTATTAATTTATTAAAAAGTACCAATTTATTACTGAGTGCAAGAGAGAGAGAGAAAGAGACAAACAGACATTAGGTATATCTGTTTTAGTAGAATTTACAATTTGTGAAGTGTCACTTGAAAAAAAGCATCTCATATAAACGAAAGAAGTAAACTACATTGTCATCTGTTGTTGTTGTTGTTGTTGTTGTTGTTGTTGTTGTTGTTGTTCTTTTCTATAATAATTTTGGTTCCAAGTTGAATTTTGGTTTTTACTTTAGGTAAAGAAAAACAAAACAGTAAGATGCAAACAAATAAAACCAAAGTATATTTTAACGTGTATAGGTTGGTAACTAACTACCTACATATTCTTCACTATAACACATTTTTGTGTTTGTGTAAAGTGACAGAATTTGTATTACGTAGGTGGATAGAACTAACTATTGAAATTGAAATTGAAATACAAAATTGATAAGTTTAAAAATAGTTTTCAGTGAATGTTGCTAATAGTTAGAACGTATAGATGACAACGCATTGCAACGAAACGAATCAAATTTGTTTCTATTTAGAAATGCATTTTATTTATAAAATAGAGTATTGTACAATAATGAAACATCGGTAAAGTTATAAGTATACTAAAACAACAAATATTAATAAAATAAACGTTTTTATTGTGACATTTTCTATCATACAACAGTTTACATCAAACGTTTGCATCTTCGAATGTTTTTTGAGATTTCGTTGTTTTTATCAAGACCAAAGTATAGAAAAAACTTTTAGAAAACATAAACAACTATTTTTTTTTTAATGTTTGCATTCAATGTACCCTAATGACTCCTGGGGCCCGTCATCTTCCAAAAAGTTCCGGTTTCGTAGTTGGTTTCGTTTCGTGCATCGACTGTTTTGAAAGAATTTTTCCGCACAAAAACAAAAGTATTTAAAAAAATTCTTATTGGCATTCGGTAGAGGATAGATTAGACTTTCGACAGACCAAAGACCAACTTTTCACGTTTACCCAGTAAGTATCTGTCGACGACGTCGCAGTTTGATGTTCTCTTTAACCGCGAATAAGTCGTCGGTACGGCGAGCGTCTGTAAGGACGTCACTAGGTCCTGAGAATAGTCGTTTCGTTGATATAAATTTCAGAATATATAGGAAAAATCTTTTTTTCAAAATTGGTTTTGTCGTCGACTCGAAAACATTGACGATCGTCAAAAAGGAACGATGTCATCACGCCAAAGTCTAGTGTGAGGCCCCGATAATTTTAATGTTGGCGAGCGTGGTGTTTGTTTAGTCCGCGGTCGGGTTTATTTTCTAGGCAATAAAAACTTTGTTACCGCGAAGCTTTTTGGCCCTTGTGGCGCAGCTCAGCGTAGCAGCGGTAACAATGGTCGTTACTTGTATGAAACTTCATTTGAAGTCACGAACTGAAAAGTTCGGGGTTTGGTCGGAATGAAACTACTGAGTAAGCATTAAATGAGACAAGGGAAGGAAGGAAGAGCTGGTGGAGGGTCGATAGCGCCCATCGCAGAGACCAGCGTGGTGTTTAGAAGGGAATGAGTACAGGTTGAACACTCACTGACTTAGACTCACTTCATGACTGATTGATTACTCACTTGGTGTGGCTAAGGGTGGCTCGTTTTATGTTAAACAACCCTTAGCCGACATCCAATGGGCTCACAAGGGGTGAGTGTGGGTGGAGCGGTAATTCGTATTGAGGGGTTTTTCGCAGAATTGCGGGGAAAACCCAGAAGGCTCTCGAGAGCGACGCGCGGATTGGTTGGGGCTGGTAACAAGTCGCCCCCGGTTTGAGACGCGAGACGGGCTCGGAGCATTCTGGGTTATTGGCGGAGAGGCGGAGAGGAATGTCTCGTGTTTATTTTATAAGAACAATGTTAAAATAAAATCACAACAATAATTGCACGAAATAAATGTAAAAGACATGGTGAAAAATGAAAAATGGTAGCCGCAGGCGTACCGCTTAGCTTCTAGCGTAGCCCGTTGCCAGATAGCTAACCTTAACGAGTATTTACTGAAATAGTTACCGCGAACTTTATAATTAACTTAGACTAATTACGTAATTATCCTACACTCACTCGCGGGTTTATATACACAGGAAAGAAAATGAAATATTGTCTTTATCGAGCCAAGGGCGCGGGTCGCATCCGGTCTACATGGACCTTGGTTGGTTTAGGGTCGGAGTCCACTAGGTACATGCCGCCATCTCCGAGCGCTTGGATGACTGGAAATGGACCTCTTCATTTGGACGCGAACGGCTGGCTTCCCAGCGGTAAGAACTGAATAAGAACCTGATCGCCAGGTTCGTAGGTGGGTGGTGGTTCAGGTGGAGGCTCTTCGATGGGGGCTTCGTCTTCGGCAATCTCTTCATCGTGTCTTGGCATGTCTATTGAAACACTGGCGGGGCACGCACTTACTTGGAGCGGTGTTGATGTCGCAGTGTCTTCGCTTTTTGCAGCAAGGGGGCTGTCATGGCGTTTTGGGGTCCCTTTTTCGAGGGCTTTGCTGTGGTAGAACACCTGGTTGTTCGGTACCTGACGAGCTTTAGTCGTGGTTTCGGAAGTGACAGCCAGTACCTCCTTGTCCAAGGAAGCGGTTGTCCTCGGCGTGGAGGCTACGTGCGAGCCAACGGCGCCGGCGACAGCGGTTTGGACCGAAACGGTCGTGTTCATAGGGGGCTGTACCTCCGAGGCAGGTCGAAATTCGGTTGCTGGTGTTGAGGTTACGGTTGAACCTTCGGTTTCGCGAATTTTTGGGGCTGCGGTTGAGCCTTGATTCGTAGTGGTTGTAGCAGCAAGGGGGCTGCTATTGCGTGGAGTTAGTTTAGCGACTGGGACAGTTACGGCCTCGATGATAGATTTGAAAATCGCAGCAGTTGTTTCCTTGTCCAAGGAAACGGTTGTTTTCGGCATGGGGGCTGCGTCAGAGCCAACGGTGCGCGTGAAAACGGGTGCTCTCGACGTGGGGGCTGCGGTAGAGCCGGCGGCACGTGGAGAATGACGTGGATGGGGCTGCGTTTCGAATTTCGGTTCAGGGGGCGCACTGTTTACTGTCGCGGATTTTTGTTTTGAAAAGTTGGGCGCCACTGGAAGCAGATTTTGGGGCCCCTCTTCCAGTAGGGGTTGAGGTTTGGCCTCGGCGAAGTTTACTGCTGGGGACCGGACGACATGGCTTTGGGCTGAGCCTTGGCGACGGC
This sequence comes from Tribolium castaneum, assembly GCF_031307605.1. Lineage (NCBI taxonomy): Eukaryota > Metazoa > Arthropoda > Insecta > Coleoptera > Tenebrionidae > Tribolium > Tribolium castaneum. The sequence continues at coordinate 1,335,728 of NC_087401.1, read as the reverse complement.
CCCATTTTCGTTTCCCGACGAAAATGTTCGTGGTTTCGCAGAGCAGTCCCGATGAAAGTGAAAGCCGGGACAAAAACGGCACTTTGGTAGCGAAGGGGGCTGCCGAGTGTGGTTCGAGGGTAAACGCTTTCTGTTTTCCTCTACTTGGATCATGGCTTCGATAAAATCGTTCATCGATTGCGGAAATACAGTTCCGCTAGCCGCAGCGAGTTCCGGTGTCAGCAACCCGGCTGTGAGTCGCACCAGTTGCGACTCCGGCAGTTCGGGTGCTACTCGCTTTGCTAGGAGCCATTTTCGTCGGAGAAAATGCTCCACGTTTTCGTTTCGTTGACCGTCGCCGTAGAGTGACGCTTTGAGTTTAAACAAATGACTCACCCCGTTGTATCGGTTCAGGAAAGCGGCGGTGAAATCCTCGTATGTGGGAATGAGCGATCCGTTGAGTCTCCACCACTCTTTGGCGGGCCCCCGGAGTTGTGAAACGATTCTCTGAAGGCGAATCTCCTGGTTGTCGTTGTTGATTCGAAGGAGGCATGTGTCCAGGAATCGTTGTGGGTCCTCGTGATTTTCGCCGAAAAACTCTGGTAGTGGCAAGGGTTCTTGCGGTGCTGGAGTTTCGTTGTTGGTCCGGAGCGACTCATGGAACTGAGTTTGGGCTCTTGCAGCGTCGATTTGAGCTTGAATAAGCTCGCGAATGGCTTCGGTCAGGGCGTCCATGGCGTTGATTTGGTTTAATGTTGCACTAGCACGAGTACTGGGCATCACTTGGAGAGCATGAGGGTAAGGGTAGTGGATAAGTCGGCGTCTCCGACGTCGAAACAGCCCCACGTGTCGGGCGCCAAATTGTTACCGCGAAGCTTTTTGGCCCTTGTGGCGCAGCTCAGCGTAGCAGCGGTAACAATGGTCGTTACTTGTATGAAACTTCATTTGAAGTCACGAACTGAAAAGTTCGGGGTTTGGTCGGAATGAAACTACTGAGTAAGCATTAAATGAGACAAGGGAAGGAAGGAAGAGCTGGTGGAGGGTCGATAGCGCCCATCGCAGAGACCAGCGTGGTGTTTAGAAGGGAATGAGTACAGGTTGAACACTCACTGACTTAGACTCACTTCATGACTGATTGATTACTCACTTGGTGTGGCTAAGGGTGGCTCGTTTTATGTTAAACAACCCTTAGCCGACATCCAATGGGCTCACAAGGGGTGAGTGTGGGTGGAGCGGTAATTCGTATTGAGGGGTTTTTCGCAGAATTGCGGGGAAAACCCAGAAGGCTCTCGAGAGCGACGCGCGGATTGGTTGGGGCTGGTAACAACTTAGTCGTGGCGCGAAAATATCATATCATCATCATTCGCAAGGCAGTCTCCGTCGATGTCGGTCGACTGCTCCAGTGTCAGCCAAGTGAAGTGAACAAAAATCTTGAAAGTGACAAGAATAAAAAATTCGAAAGTTTACAAATTCGTTGAAGGGGGCTACAAAAGCCCGCTTCGTGGAAAAATTACTAAACACCCCAACACTGAAGATTTAAACGAGATGCAAGACGACAACTGCAACCGGACCAGACGAGAAAACTTCTACCCAATCTACAAGAAATCAAAAACCGCCTTAAACAACATAGAAATGGACGACGTTCAAACCTATAACAAATTTGCTCCACTTGCAAATCTTCAAGATTACTGTGAAACCAACAACGAAAACTCTTTAGAAGAAACGACCGAACCTAGGCAAAACCCAAAAGTAACCAAAACTATTCCAACCCAAACAAGGAAAACCAAACAGCCACCTATAATCATCAAATCTGCAATTACCAAACCACTACAGTTTCATCAAGAAATCAAAAAAATGATGAAAAATCATCAATTTAGGATCCTATACCTTAAAACAGAAACAAAAATCTATACAGAAGAGAAAGAAGCAAGAAATCTAATCATCAACCAACTCAACCACTCAAACATCAGCTTCTACACATTTACTCCAAAAGACGAAAAGATATATAAGTTAGTCCTAAAAGCAGCACCATTTACGACAATTCAAGAAATCGAAACTACATTGGAAGAAAATGAAATTTATGACACAACATGTATCAAATTAAAATCAAGGAATGACCACTCCCAATCATTCCTGATATCCACCCAACGCAAAGAAGACTTAGAGAAAATTCAAAAAATTAAATCCTTGGACCACATCGATATAAAATGGGAACAATACTACAAGAGAAACCTAATTTCTCAGTGTTACCGCTGCCAGGCCTTTGGACATGGAAGTGGAACCTGTAACCTACCTCCCAGATGCGTAAAGTGCGCCGGCAATCACCTCACAGAACAACATCCAGATCCAGTAGACAACCCCAAGTGCGCCAACTGCAGCGGCCCCCATACGGCTAACCACAAAAATTGTCCAACTTATCTAGAAAGTGTTGAGAAAATTTACACCAAAATAAATACACAGGTAAGTGGCAGAAACCAGCAAGCCAAGTTCACCTCGAAATTTAGTAACTCTCATACAACTTACGCAACAATAGCTAAATCAACTCCCCAAACAATTGCAACACTTTCTCAAACCTCACCGCCTAACTTAACACAAACGAAATCCCACTCACCAAATTCAGACAACCCTAATCTTGATGATTTCAAAACGCTTATGAACGAATTAAAAGAAATAAATCAAATCTGCAATCTAAAAGAACTCATCAACATAGTACGACAATTAAAAGCCCAATTAAAAAATGCAAAAACAACTATGGATAAAATACTTATACTAAACGATCTATCTGATAGCCTAAACTTAATATAAATGAATAAAAAATCTATAAAAATTTTATCTTGGAACTCAAATGGAATTATACCCAAAATTGACGAACTAATCCTTACTATTGACAAACATGATATAGATGTAATATTAATACAAGAAGCTCAATTAAACAACCGAAACCCCCCGCCTATTTTTCAATTCACAAAACTAACAAATCAATTCCATCGTGGTCTCATCACATACATCAAAAACTCACTTCCACACCATCAACTAGAAAACACAGGCATCAGCCTTACTGTAGTCATAGACAACAAAATTAAATAATAAACGCATATATCCCACCAAACTACAACCTTACTACACGTATGCTAGACAACATCCTCTCCCCACCTCCCTACAAAACTTTTCTTTTTGGCGACCTAAATTCTAAACACACCACCTGGAATTGCCAACTAAACAACACAAATGGAAATCTTATACTAAACTATACCGACACAAACAATCTAGAAGTTATATTCCCTATTAATTCACACACACACTTTCCCTACAACATAAACCACAACCCATCCACAATTGACATCGGCATAATTAAAAACTTAAACTGCACTACCCCAATCACACTAGACCCCCTCCCTTCAGACCATCTACCCATATACACAGAAATTAAACTAAACAATCCCATTTCACTCAACCCTAATAACTACAACAAAAATATCAACTGGAAAAAATTTAAAAATATCCTAAAAACGATACCTTCTATAACTAAAATCGACAACAAAGACGAACTGGACCAAGCAGTTCAAAAAATTAACACAAATATCCAAAACGCTATTAAACACTCTTCACAAAACGCTACTTCTCAAAACAAGTACATACTTAAACTACCAACAACACTACTAGATGAAATTAAACTAAATAGGAAACTTAGAAAAAGATTAAACACTTACCCCAATAATGCCCTTAAACAACAAATTAACACGCAAACTCAATCGATCCAATCTCAAATCAGTCAAATTAAAACAGAAAACTGGAACAACAAAGTTAAACAAATTACTAACAAAAACAAAAACTCTCTGTGGAACCTTGCCAGAAACTTAAAAAGAAACACAATCAACTACACTCTTCCTCCCCTAATAAATCCAACAGATAACACGAAATTATACTCAAACTCAGATAAAGCAAACATCATAGCACAAGTCTTTCACAAAGTACACACTATGAACAACAGTTTAGGAGACCAAGAAACCATAATCAAAACCAATAAAGTTATTAAAGCTTTCGAAGCCATAAATCCGCCTACCCCAACAGACCAAATCCCATCAAACAGCGAAATTAATAATATAATATCTAAAATTAAAGCATCCAAGACCCCAGGGGAAGACAAAATTTATGGTGCAATGATAAAAAACCTCCCTAAAGCAACCCTAGTCAGCATCTATACAATACTGAAAACTTCTATATCACTACAACACTTCCCAAAAAACTGGAAAAATGCTTTAATTATTCCAATCAAAAAACCGAACAAAAATCATTCCCTCCCCTCCAATTATCGCCCCATCAGCTTACTCCCCATCCTCTCCAAAATTTTAGAAAAATTAATCCTCAACAGACTTAAACGCTTTCTAAAAGCCAACAACATATTAATACCCGAACAATTTGGGTTCAAAGATAAGCACAACACAACCCTTCAACTCGCCAGAATTGTAGATACAATTTCCACCTCATATACAAATAACAAAATTTCCACTCTCATATCTCTTGACATCGAAAAAGCCTTTGATACCGTTTGGCATCAAGGCCTTATTATCAAACTATTAAAATTTAAAATACCCCACTATCTAACAAAAATTATTAAATCATTCCTCGACAACAGAACATTCCAAGTTTCTCTAAAAAATACCCTCTCTAAAAAACACCCTATCCCCGCAGGAGTTCCACAAGGAGCCGTACTATCCCCAACCCTTTTTAATCTATACATAAACGACATCCCACGATCATCCAATACTACACTATCCCTATTCGCCGATGACACTGCATTAATTTCACAGTCATGGCAAGCCAAAATAGCCAACACTAAAATTCAATCGCACCTAGATAAACTCTCACAATTCTATAACAAATGGAAAATTAAAATAAATGCTAGCAAGACCACCCTAACCCACTTTACACACAAGAAAAAATTTAAAACTACGACAATACATATTAACAATTTCCCCATTTCCCCTACTTCCGACACAAAACTGCTAGGACTTACTCTCGACAAAAAACTCACATTCACCAAACATATCAACAACGCAATTAATAAGGCTCAAACAGCCTATGTCACTCTTCTCCCCTTACTAAACTACAAAAGCCCACTCACAATTGAACTAAAAACTTATATATATCAAACATACATATTACCTATCATTCTCTACGCATCCCCAATCTGGTCACCACTCACCAATCAACAAAACATAGACAAAATTCAAAAATTTCAGAACAAAATACTTAGGACGATTACCAATCTACCAAAATATACACTCACAACCGAACTACACAAAACTACTAACACCCTAACTATAAAAAATAAACTTTCTCAAATAAACAAAAATTTTTTTCAAGAACAAATTAAAAAGACAAACCTTACCAAAAACATTGCCAATCTAAACCATCTAAATAGAAACTTTAAATTTCGTAAAAAACTTCTATCTTCCTACACCTAAACCAATCTATCACAATCCCCATGAAGCAATCCCTACACAATTAGTTAACCTACATTAAAACTCTAAGCTGGATTCTGCCACTCCCAACCTTACATATCAACTCACATTTACTCTGTTAAACATTTTATATTTTACCATGTATACTGTAGGGTTTTTTACAAACATTTTTTCCCAGAATACAAATTAAATCATATGTACCTTAAATTTTGTATAAATTTACACAACTGGATAAACAAATGTATACACCAGTACAAAATACTATAATAAGAAATATTTAGGATTCTCTCGGGACTAGCCCGGGATACCCATGTAAATATGTAAAAAACGTAATCAATAAATATTTTCAAATGGCAAAAATGGCGCGAAAATATCTTTAGTTTGAGCGCTCGTGTATTCGAATTGTGTTGGTTGGTTCGTTTAGGTTTATATTTACCTACTATATACTACCTATCAAGTATATATCTATTCTGCTGTCATAATAATAATACGAGAATACGAGAAAAAAATGGCAGACGTAGAAAATCAATCCGCATCGGCTAATGCTGCTGCTTCGACGACTTCACCTCAAGTTCATCATCATGCTAAAAAGGAGAAGAAAGCAAAAAATCCTAGAGCCAAACCTTCTCATCCTCCCACTTCCGAGATGGTCAATAACGCTATTAAGGGTTTAAAGGAACGTGGTGGTTCTTCTCTTCAAGCTATAAAAAAATTCGTCGCCGCCAATTACAAGGTAGATGCCGAGAAAGTTGCACCATTTATCAAGAAGTATCTAAAAGGCGCCGTCGCTTCTGGTTCTTTGGTTCAGACGAAAGGTAAGGGAGCTTCTGGATCGTTTAAACTTGCTTCCTCGTCCGCCTCCGGTGGTGGTGCAAAGGCCAGAGCTGCTGCTGCTGCTTCTGCTGCTAGAGCTGCTGCCGCCGCGGCAGCCGCTGCTACTGGCGAAAGAAAGAAAAAATCCTCAGCAGTTTCAAAAGTTAAAAAAAACACTGGAAAACGTTCCGCCGTTTCGGCACCAAAAACCGGTAAGAAACCATCTTCGCCAAAAGCGAAAAAAGTCGCAGCCGAAAAGAAGAGCGTAGCCGTCGCGAAAGCAAAAAAGGCCGCTTCTGTCGGCGCTGAGAAGAAAACAACCGCTGCTTCCTCTACAGGTAGAGCTGTTGCGGCAACAGCTTCATCAAAGCCGAAATCACCTTCGAAAGCAAAGAAATCAAATAAGGCCGGTCCAACGAAGAAACCTAAGGCACCGAAACCAAAAAGCGCCAAGGCTATATCTGCTAAAGCGAAGAAATCTCCTGCTTCTCCTAAAAGAAAGAAGTGAGCTATGGCAATAATCTCATTTGTCGTCGTCTTCGTCGTCGTCGACTACGAACCGATGATGATGATAATGATGATGATGATGATGGTGGTGACGTCCTGGATTATCGACTGTTTAAGGCCGTCGAGGGCATACATAAATGGCCCTTTTCAGGGCCACAAATTAATTTCTATACAAATAAAAAAAAGTTTTCACACCTATCTGCATATACCTAAATCGAAATATAATTATTAATTTATACAAACAAACAAACGATAATGTCTGTAGGGTGTCGGCGCTAAAAACGCATTATCCCTCCTCACCTACCTAACCACTTTTATGACTTTATTCGATATTTAACTTTACTCATTTTTATGGTACCTACTTAAATAAATTAAATTCTTTTGATGCCGCCGCCGTTCTTGAAGTACCGATCAATTAAAACGATTTGTTTACCTACCCTTAACCAGAGCGAACAATCATAAATAAAAGCATCATTGTTTTTATTGTTTGACAGAGTTTAAAATTCATTATGATCCGCGTACTATTACTTTAATTACTGTCAATATTGCGAAACATTTTCATTTGTAAACAATTTTGTGGTTCTGAAAAGAACCGTTTTTTTTTTGTTTATTTTTTCATTTTAAGCTCGTTCTCCTCGAATACGTCTTGCCAGTTGGATGTCTTTAGGCATGATGGTGACGCGTTTTGCATGGATGGCACATAAATTTGTATCTTCAAAAAGTCCGACAAGATACGCTTCACTCGCTTCTTGGAGTGCCATAACGGCAGAACTTTGGAAACGAAGATCGGTCTTGAAATCCTGGGCTATTTCCCTGACCAAGCGTTGGAAGGGCAATTTACGAATCAACAGTTCGGTGCTTTTCTGATAACGACGAATTTCACGCAGTGCCACTGTACCGGGCCTGTAGCGATGAGGTTTTTTCACTCCTCCAGTGGCGGGTGCGCTTTTTCTTGCTGCCTTAGTGGCAAGCTGTTTTCGTGGAGCTTTTCCACCGGTCGATTTACGAGCAGTTTGTTTGGTACGGGCCATTTTTTTGACTACTTCTTTATCCCTCAACTACACATACACACACATAAACACCTACGTACGTCACTAACAACGGCGACGGTTCATATGACCCTGCAACAAAATTTTTCGCCGTATTTTATTAACTAGGGTGACACTATGCGTTATCTGATTGGTCAAAAAAGTAACTTAAGAGGCGGAGCGAAACTAAACTATAAAATGAGTTGACTAATCTGGCGAGCAGGTAGTTGTTTTCGACGAAGCAGTCAAATCTGTGTCGTTTTCTTTTGTGAAACAAAGCTTAATTTGAATCAATAATCATTCAAAATGACCGGTCGTGGCAAAGGTGGAAAGGGATTGGGAAAAGGTGGAGCAAAACGTCATCGTAAAGTTTTACGTGATAACATCCAGGGCATCACGAAGCCCGCGATCAGAAGATTGGCACGTCGTGGAGGAGTGAAACGTATCTCCGGTCTCATTTACGAAGAAACCAGAGGTGTCCTGAAGGTATTCCTCGAAAACGTCATTCGTGATGCCGTCACCTACACCGAACACGCAAAACGTAAAACCGTCACCGCCATGGATGTCGTTTACGCTTTGAAGCGTCAAGGGCGTACACTTTACGGTTTTGGCGGTTAAGTTTTTTTTATAACCTATGTTTTATCTATGAGACTACGAGGCGACGACAATACCGGTATACCAGCATTGTTTGGTTTTTATGTTTCTTCCTCATCGTTAGTTACATCAATCTACTCTCTACTATTCATCGCATTTTAATTTTCGACGAAAAAAAACGGTTCTTTTCAGAACCACAAAAATATTTCTAAACAAATGAAAAAAGTACGTATCACAAGGCTCTCAGTTAAACCACCAGTATAATAAATGTTTGATTTCCAAACTGTTTTTATATTTCTAGGAAATGTAACAAATAAAGTTGTGTGGTTTTTATGACTTTGTTGTTTAATCAATCGTATGCTTTTCCTTAAAGGGATGAATTTTGACTTTTCAGAGATAAATAATAATTACCACTAAAGAAAGAAAACATCAAAGCCTAACCGATATACATGGATTAGCTAGCCCCCCACCGGCGCGGCGTGTAGCTCGCCGTCTAGGAGAGGCAATAAAAATTTACCTGCTTTTAAACTATTAAGAAAATAAAACATCTTGAGTGCTCTTTTTTTTTTAAATCGTGCAATAAATTTTTGCCAAGTTTTATGTAACTTTAAGTAGGTATGTTTATTTACTCTTTAAAAAAAGTTTGTGATTCTTTTTTTTATTTGTTAAAAAAATGATGGCCCTGAGAAGGGCCGATATTATTATTTTTTTGTAGCTTGCTGCTTCTCACAGCAACTAGAGAGACAACAGTTAGCTGTTTATGGTTTCTTTTCGGTTTTTTTCGGCAAAAGGACCGCCTGGATGTTGGGTAAAACACCACCTTGAGCGATTGTCACACCGGAAAGGAGCTTGTTTAATTCTTCGTCATTTCTGATGGCCAATTGAAGATGACGTGGAATAATACGAGTTTTTTTGTTGTCACGAGCAGCATTTCCAGCCAATTCAAGAACTTCAGCGGCAAGATATTCCATCACAGCCGCCAAATAAACTGGAGCACCGGCACCGACTCGTTCGGCGTAATTACCTTTACGAAGTAAACGATGTATTCTTCCAACAGGAAACTGAAGACCGGCCCTGCTCGAACGAGACTTGGCTTTTCCTTTTACCTTTCCTCCTTTTCCACGTCCAGACATGTTGATATGATGGTGGTTTTCGTAGTTTATGGAAAAGTCAAAATAAACTATAAGAATATGCTGCGCGTATAACTTGTATGCTACTACTGCGACTGCGAATGACTAAAGTTGCGTTTCTGGCTTCATATTTATACGGTTACTTATAGAGAAGTCGTATTTCTGACTGGATGATTATACTAAAAGGTGGGGTCTTGATTCGGAGTAAATTCGTATATAAAACATTTTTAACAAGTAGTGCACCACATCAGTTCCTTTCGCGTTCTCGAGGTGAACACATCGAGTCTCTGCGCTGACTCTGATCGCTCAGCCACTCGATTGTTTGCTAAGTGAAGTGACAGTGAAATCCAAAGTGATAAATTGCAAAAGTTTCCACAATGGAGAACGAGCGTCGGCTCCGCTCCAAGGGCCCGGTGAAACACTCACCAAAAAAACCCCTCAACCTACCCACTTCACTTCCGTCTTCTGCAAACTCTCCAAAAACGCTTCCCCAAAACAAACCCATTCCGTCCCTTATGGACAAAAAAATTTTGCCACCCCCACAAACTCACGCCACTACATTAAAATCCACAAAACACACCCAACAACGTTCACGCACACCCTCACCATCAAACTCCGAAACATCAGCATCCTTTTCGTCTACCACTTCGGAAAAATCGTCTTCAACTACCACTTCAAAAAAACTCTCATTTCGCTACTCAATCCAAAACATCCCTGCCCCACTCGCCACTCAAAAAAGCTTTTACTCTCACCTCATCTCACTCGGCCTCCACCAAATTGACTCTCTAAAAGTCAATTACAACAAATCCGCTCTTCTTGTTCTTTCCAGGCAACTTACCCCTAACCAAATTTCAACGCTTCAAGCTGGCTTCCCTGGCTCGAAAATCCAGTTCAAACTCTTAAACCCCACACGCCTCCTACCCCAAATCGAACCCAAACCTATCACTTTTTCCATCGTTGTCAGAGACGTCAGCTCTGACATCGAACCCCAAGACGTCATTTCAGCCCTGAATAATTTCCACATTCAAAAAGTTTGGCGCATCATTTCCGCCAAAACCAACAAACCAACTCCTCTCATGCGTATCGTGACACCGGACAAAACGGCGATCGACACACTCCTGTCAAATGGCCTTTCACTTTTCGGCCACGTTCACCCCTGCGAGCCGTCGCACCCCCCAAAACCAGCCCCTCTCCAGTGCGCCAAGTGCTTCACATTTGGCCATTCTTTTTCCCAATGCCCCAACAAGCCCATCTGCCCCACTTGCCCCGACAATCATCGGTCAAAACCGTGCCCTTCCGCAGTTTCAAACCCCAAATGCCCCAAATGCCAGGGGAATCACCCCGCCTGGTCCCGAGATTGCCCCCAATTTATCAAACCCTCCCAAATGACCCCAGAAACCCCCGTCGTTCCCATCAAAATCGTTGACAAGGAATTCGATCCCGAAAATTCTGACGACGACTCCGACGAGCGCGAACCCTTCGTTTCTGCCCGTCAATTCCTACGCTTCATCACAAAAACCCTTTTTGACCTTTTTCCGTTCGAGAAACAGAAAATCCAATCTGTTCTCGAACATTCCGCTCGCGCTTGTCTCCGACGCGATCTAAAAATCTCACACTCATCAAACAAAATTCACTTCACTTTTGGATAAATCCACCATTTCGGTGAATCCTTCTGGCCCCCGTTTCAAAAATGGCTTCTCTGAATTTCGCCACAGTCAATACGGGAGGGATTTCTCGTAAATTTGCCTCCTTGAGACATTTTCTACACATCGACCAAATTCACATCGCAGCAATCACAGAGACACAATCCAAACGACCCGTAAACATCACAGGCTTCCACTCCTACAACAAACCCAGCCCCACAACCCGAGCCAAACACGGCGTCACACTTCTTGTCTCAACTTCACTCGCTTCATCTCAACACATCTTACCCCCCCATCTTGACCACCTTCAAGCCGTTGCAGCCACCATTCACATTAACAATTTAAACATTCTGTTTATTTGTTATTACAATCCTCCTCTCGAAACCGTCAGTACCCAACTCCTCGATTACACTTCCACATTCAGACACGCAGTCATTCTCGGAGACTTCAACGCTCGACACACCGATTTTGGTGACACAATTTCAAACACAAACGGCAGACACCTCACACGCTCTCTCAACACTCTTCCTCTTTGTCGTCTTCGAAATCAATTTCCCACACTCATCAATCACGTTGGCACATCGATCGTAGACCACATCATTGTGACCGATAATCTCACACACATCACAAACACAGACTCTTTCATTGGCACCACAGTCACCTCCGATCATCTCCCTCTTGTCTCAAACTTCACACTTCAAGGCCCCCAACCGCGACCCACGCACATCCCCATTTTCGATTTCAACAACACAAACTGGACCGACTTTCAAAATTACATCACAAACAACCTCCCACACATTGACGACACACTTGACCCCAACACCATTGACACACAAGTAACACAACTAACACAACTCATCAAACAAGCTCAAACACTTTTTGTACCCATCAAACACATTCCAACAAATCGCAAACCATTGCCCCCTCAAATCCTTGCCCTCATCCGAGTCAAACGCCGAATTTATCGCGAATTCGTGCAAACCAGATCTCCAGTCCTCAAAACTGTCTTTAACCGTCTCAATGCACAAATAAGACGTGACATCAACCAATTTCGTCTTGCCCACTGGTCAAACAGTTGTAGCTCCCTCGATTACCGAGACGGTAAAAAGTTTTGGGACAAATTCAATTCACTCACAGGCCGAAAATCTCACCCCATCCACCATTTGTCAGTCAACAACACCATTTTTAACACCCCACAAGACAAAGCAAATTGTTTTGCTGCTACCCTCCAAAACATCCACCAAGTCCCCAATGACCCACATTTCAACCAACACTTTTTTAACACAGTCACTAACAACACTCTCCGTTTCAGGCAAAACCTCCCCCGACTTGACTACGACGCTGACCTCGACCCAGACCCCGACCCAGACTTTCCACCCGACAACCCGGACTTGACCGCTCCAACCACCAACGACGAGATCAAAGCCCTCATTATCCGGCTGAGGAACTCGAAAGCCCCAGGACCAGACCAGATCAAACCCATTCTTCTCAAACATCTCCCTGACACAGCCATCACATCCATCACCACAATTTACAATTCTTGCTTCAATTCCGGTCACTTTCCAACCCCATGGAAAGAAGCCACCACCATCATGATTCCCAAGCCCAACAAAGACCCCAACAACCCACTTTCTTATCGTCCCATCTCTCTCCTCAACATTCTGGGAAAAATCTTCGAAACAATTCTTGCCTCTCGTCTCCGACACACTCTCGAAGAAAACAACCTACTGCCCCCTGAACAATTCGGTTTTCGCCCCCATCGCTCCACTTCCGACCCCACTTTCGAACTCTTCACCGACTCAACCCGGAGTGCCAATCTCGGCCAGTGCACACTAGCCGTCTTCTTGGACGTCGAACGTGCATTTGACCGTGTTTGGCACGATGGTCTCATCCAAAAATTTCTTTCCCACAACATCAACCTCAACTTCATCAAATTAATCGACTCTTTTCTCTCAAACCGCTCCTGCAAAGTCAAAGTCCAAAATTCCTTTTCTTATCCCGTCCCCCTTCTCTCCGGGGTCCCTCAAGGCTCCGTTCTGTCGCCCATTCTTTACATTTTTTACAGTTCTGATTTTCCTGTTTCAGATCTTCACCAGACCAAAACCCGCTTCTTCGCCGACGACACCGCCCTCTGGACATCCCGGACCACCGCCGCCTCAGCCTCCAGGACCCTGCAGCCCCTCCTCAACCAGATCTCCACATGGACTCGCAAGTGGAGAGTGAAGATCAACCCCACAAAATCCACCGCCATCCTCTTCAAACACCCCAACCTCACACGAAACAAGAAATTCGACCCACGCGACATCACCATCACACTCGACAACACACCCATCGACCTTGTGCCATCCACAAGGTACCTAGGAATCACCTACACACACACATGCTCACTCGACACCGACCTCCAGAACACGCTCAAGAAAGTCCGCAACCGATCCAACCTCCTCCGCCATCTCATGGGAAACTTCCAAGGGTGCCATTCCCGCACTCTTCTCCACACCTACAACACATTCATCCGACCCGTCATCGAGTACCGAGCCCCCATCTACGCATCTCTCCCACACACCAAGACACATCGCATTGCCACATGCGAACGACAAATCCTTCGCCGAATTCACCGCCTCGACCGCTTCCACGCCAGCAATTCCCTCCACCAGGACACAAACACCACCCCCATCACAGACCGTCTTCACAAACTCCAACAAAACTACATCAAACGCACACTCAACAACAACAACACAATTGCCCAAAACACACTCAACACTTCACATAAGTTTCTCACACGCGACAACACTCTTCGCAACCGAGTCCCCCGGATCCCCAGAAGAAAACTGCCCCATCCACCCACGGCGCTTCTCTCAGCGCTGTACCCCGACCTGCCCGACAATCTTCAACTTCTCGTTGAAGAGACGCCCCTCACAATGAGACGCCACTGACGACACCGACAAGACACCCACGACGACATCCACATCCACAGCTTCCTACGAGCCCCAAACTTCTCACTCTTTCACTCACCACCCGACGACACACACACTCCCACACAACATTCATCCATTTCCTTGACTGAAGAGGCCAAAAGCCTAAAACAGTCCGGACTCGTAGATTAAGTTATAAATATCTTGTATATATTTTATCAAAATCCCTTTTGAAATGTAATTTATTTTGAATAAACGTATTTGAATTGAATTGAATAGTGCACCATCAGTTCCTTTCGCGTTCTCGAGGTGAACACATCGAGTCTCTGCGCTGACTCTGATCGCTCAGCCACTCGATTGTTTGCTAAGTGAAGTGACAGTGAAATCCAAAGTGTTAAATTGCAAAAGTTTCCACAATGGAGAACGAGCGTCGGCTCCGCTCCAAGGGCCCGGTGAAACACTCACCAAAAAAACCCCTCAACCTACCCACTTCACTTCCGTCTTCTGCAAACTCTCCAAAAACGCTTCCCCAAAACAAACCCATTCCGTCCCTTATGGACAAAAAAATTTTGCCACCCCCACAAACTCACGCCACTACATTAAAATCCACAAAACACACCCAACAACGTTCACGCACACCCTCACCATCAAACTCCGAAACATCAGCATCCTTTTCGTCTACCACTTCGGAAAAATCGTCTTCAACTACCACTTCAAAAAAACTCTCATTTCGCTACTCAATCCAAAACATCCCTGCCCCACTCGCCACTCAAAAAAGCTTTTACTCTCACCTCATTTCACTCGGCCTCCACCAAATTGACTCTCTAAAAGTCAATTACAACAAATCCGCTCTTCTTGTTCTTTCCAGGCAACTTACCCCTAACCAAATTTCAACGCTTCAAGCTGGCTTCCCTGGCTCGAAAATCCAGTTCAAACTCTTAAACCCCACACGCCTCCTACCCCAAATCGAACCCAAACCCATCACTTTTTCCATCGTTGTCAGAGACGTCAGCTCTGACATCGAACCCCAAGACGTCATTTCAGCCCTGAATAATTTCCACATTCAAAAAGTTTGGCGCATCATTTCCGCCAAAACCAACAAACCAACTCCTCTCATGCGTATCGTGACACCGGACAAAACGGCGATCGACACACTCCTGTCAAATGGCCTTTCACTTTTCGGCCACGTTCACCCCTGCGAGCCGTCGCACCCCCCAAAACCAGCCCCTCTCCAGTGCGCCAAGTGCTTCACATTTGGCCATTCTTTTTCCCAATGCCCCAACAAGCCCATCTGCCCCACTTGCCCCGACAATCATCGGTCAAAACCGTGCCCTTCCGCAGTTTCAAACCCCAAATGCCCCAAATGCCAGGGGAATCACCCCGCTTGGTCCCGAGATTGCCCCCAATTTATCAAACCCTCCCAAATGACCCCAGAAACCCCCGTCGTTCCCATCAAAATCGTTGACAAGGAATTCGATCCCGAAAATTCTGACGACGACTCCGACGAGCGCGAACCCTTCGTTTCTGCCCGTCAATTCCTACGCTTCATCACAAAAACCCTTTTTGACCTTTTTCCGTTCGAGAAACAGAAAATCCAATCTGTTCTCGAACATTCCGCTCGCGCTTGTCTCCGACGCGATCTAAAAATCTCACACTCATCAAACAAAATTCACTTCACTTTTGGATAAATCCACCATTTCGGTGAATCCTTCTGGCCCCCGTTTCAAAAATGGCTTCTCTGAATTTCGCCACAGTCAATACGGGAGGGATTTCTCGTAAATTTGCCTCCTTGAGACATTTTCTACACATCGACCAAATTCACATCGCAGCAATCACAGAGACACAATCCAAACGACCCGTAAACATCACAGGCTTCCACTCCTACAACAAACCCAGCCCCACAACCCGAGCCAAACACGGCGTCACACTTCTTGTCTCAACTTCACTCGCTTCATCTCAACACATCTTACCCCCTCATCTTGACCACCTTCAAGCCGTTGCAGCCACCATTCACATTAACAATTTAAACATTCTGTTTATTTGTTATTACAATCCTCCTCTCGAAACCGTCAGTACCCAACTCCTCGATTACACTTCCACATTCAGACACGCAGTCATTCTCGGAGACTTCAACGCTCGACACACCGATTTTGGTGACACAATTTCAAACACAAACGGCAGACACCTCACACGCTCTCTCAACACTCTTCCTCTTTGTCGTCTTCGAAATCAATTTCCCACACTCATCAACCACGTTGGCACATCGATCGTAGACCACATCATTGTGACCGATAATCTCACACACATCACAAACACAGACTCTTTCATTGGCACCACAGTCACCTCCGATCATCTCCCTCTTGTCTCAAACTTCACACTTCAAGGCCCCCAACCGCGACCCACGCACATCCCCATTTTCGATTTCAACAACACAAACTGGACCGACTTTCAAAATTACATCACAAACAACCTCCCACACATTGACGACACACTTGACCCCAACACCATTGACACACAAGTAACACAACTAACACAACTCATCAAACAAGCTCAAACACTTTTTGTACCCATCAAACACATTCCAACAAATCGCAAACCATTGCCCCCTCAAATCCTTGCCCTCATCCGAGTCAAACGCCGAATTTATCGCGAATTCGTGCAAACCAGATCTCCAGTCCTCAAAACTGTCTTTAACCGTCTCAATGCACAAATAAGACGTGACATCAACCAATTTCGTCTTGCCCACTGGTCAAACAGTTGTAGCTCCCTCGATTACCGAGACGGTAAAAAGTTTTGGGACAAATTCAATTCACTCACAGGCCGAAAATCTCACCCCATCCACCATTTGTCAGTCAACAACACCATTTTTAACACCCCACAAGACAAAGCAAATTGTTTTGCTGCTACCCTCCAAAACATCCACCAAGTCCCCAATGACCCACATTTCAACCAACACTTTTTTAACACAGTCACTAACAACACTCTCCGTTTCAGGCAAAACCTCCCCCGACTTGACTACGACGCTGACCTCGACCCAGACCCCGACCCAGACTTTCCACCCGACAACCCGGACTTGACCGCTCCAACCACCGACGACGAGATCAAAGCCCTCATTATCCGGCTGAAGAACTCGAAAGCCCCAGGACCAGACCAGATCAAACCCATTCTTCTCAAACATCTCCCTGACACAGCCATCACATCCATCACCACAATTTACAATTCTTGCTTCAATTCCGGTCACTTTCCAACCCCATGGAAAGAAGCCACCACCATCATGATTCCCAAGCCCAACAAAGACCCCAACAACCCACTTTCTTATCGTCCCATCTCTCTCCTCAACATTCTGGGAAAAATCTTCGAAACAATTCTTGCCTCTCGTCTCCGACACACTCTCGAAGAAAACAACCTACTGCCCCCTGAACAATTCGGTTTTCGCCCCCATCGCTCCACTTCCGACCCCACTTTCGAACTCTTCACCGACTCAACCCGGAGTGCCAATCTCGGCCAGTGCACACTAGCCGTCTTCTTGGACGTCGAACGTGCATTTGACCGTGTTTGGCACGATGGTCTCATCCAAAAATTTCTTTCCCACAACATCAACCTCAACTTCATCAAATTAATCGACTCTTTTCTCTCAAACCGCTCCTGCAAAGTCAAAGTCCAAAATTCCTTTTCTTATCCCGTCCCCCTTCTCTCCGGGGTCCCTCAAGGCTCCGTTCTGTCGCCCATTCTTTACATTTTTTACAGTTCTGATTTTCCTGTTTCAGATCTTCACCAGACCAAAACCCGCTTCTTCGCCGACGACACCGCCCT
The DNA here is from genome assembly GCF_031307605.1 of Tribolium castaneum. Classification (NCBI taxonomy): domain Eukaryota; kingdom Metazoa; phylum Arthropoda; class Insecta; order Coleoptera; family Tenebrionidae; genus Tribolium; species Tribolium castaneum. The sequence continues at coordinate 1,317,844 of NC_087401.1, read as the reverse complement.
CTGGACATCCCGGACCACCGCCGCCTCAGCCTCCAGGACCCTGCAGCCCCTCCTCAACCAGATCTCCACATGGACTCGCAAGTGGAGAGTGAAGATCAACCCCACAAAATCCACCGCCATCCTCTTCAAACACCCCAACCTCACACGAAACAAGAAATTCGACCCACGCGACATCACCATCACACTCGACAACACACCCATCGACCTTGTGCCATCCACAAGGTACCTAGGAATCACCTACACACACACATGCTCACTCGACACCGACCTCCAGAACACGCTCAAGAAAGTCCGCAACCGATCCAACCTCCTCCGCCATCTCATGGGAAACTTCCAAGGGTGCCATTCCCGCACTCTTCTCCACACCTACAACACATTCATCCGACCCGTCATCGAGTACCGAGCCCCCATCTACGCATCTCTCCCACACACCAAGACACATCGCATTGCCACATGCGAACGACAAATCCTTCGCCGAATTCACCGCCTCGACCGCTTCCACGCCAGCAATTCCCTCCACCAGGACACAAACACCACCCCCATCACAGACCGTCTTCACAAACTCCAACAAAACTACATCAAACGCACACTCAACAACAACAACACAATTGCCCAAAACACACTCAACACTTCACATAAGTTTCTCACACGCGACAACACTCTTCGCAACCGAGTCCCCCGGATCCCCAGAAGAAAACTGCCCCATCCACCCACGGCGCTTCTCTCAGCGCTGTACCCCGACCTGCCCGACAATCTTCAACTTCTCGTTGAAGAGACGCCCCTCACAATGAGACGCCACTGACGACACCGACAAGACACCCACGACGACATCCACATCCACAGCTTCCTACGAGCCCCAAACTTCTCACTCTTTCACTCACCACCCGACGACACACACACTCCCACACAACATTCATCCATTTCCTTGACTGAAGAGGCCAAAAGCCTAAAACAGTCCGGACTCGTAGATTAAGTTGTAAATATCTTGTATATATTTTATCAAAATCCCTTTTGAAATGTAATTTATTTTGAATAAACGTATTTTGAGTTGAGTTGAGTTGAGTAGTGCACCATGATTTTAGCTTGAACTTTCAAGTTGACAGGTATATTTTGTGTTCGTTGTGCGTATTACAGTTCGTTTGTGTCGTGTTTTTTTTTTCTTTATTAAGATTAGAAATATTAAAAAATATGCCACCAAAGACAAGCGGTAAAGCAGCGAAAAAGGCTGGAAAAGCTCAAAAGAATATTTCGAAGAGCGACAAGAAAAAGAAGCGCAGGAGGAAGGAAAGCTATGCAATCTATATTTATAAGGTATTGAAGCAAGTACACCCCGATACCGGTATTTCGAGCAAGGCGATGAGCATCATGAACAGTTTCGTTAATGATATCTTTGAACGGATCGCCGCTGAAGCTTCTCGTCTTGCGCATTACAACAAGCGTTCGACGATTACGAGCCGGGAAATTCAAACAGCGGTTCGTCTCTTGTTGCCTGGTGAATTGGCAAAGCACGCAGTCTCTGAAGGTACCAAAGCCGTCACCAAATACACAAGTTCAAAATAGAGAAGTTTTTTCTTTCATCGTTTAAAAAGAAGAAAAAAATGAAATCGGTTCTTTTCAGAACCACAATTAACATTTAAAAGTAAATAAAATTTGTTTCATTAAGTAAAAAATAAATCTAATGACCGACCACTCAAATCTAGATTTTTTTTTATCAATCGAAGCTCTTTTTAAATTAAATTTAAAATGAAACAGCAAAAACAAATTACATCGGTAAAAGTGCGACGCAAAAGAAATCAAGAAATAGCAGGAAAGTAACATCTCGGATTAATCAAATTCTTAACTCTCTTTAGTGTTTCTTCTATATGTCTTAATTTCATTTTTTTTAGTTATTACATTACAAACAATACTACATATTCTGATACGAATTCAATTTCACCTGAGGAATCGGAACCATTGGTTCTTCATTCCTGAACGCACCCTGGGCAGCCATGCCATGCCGTGTTGCCTTAGAAAAAAAAGAAGACGGCGCTCCGGGTTTTCCCCCGAAGTTATCCATTTGATGGAATCTGAAAGGAGCAGCGACGAACTCTTAAATTAGAAATTTAAAAAATATTTATAACATTCTCTCGTTTGTACATCCTTTTTAGTTTAATATTTAGTATTATATTTGGGTGCATAATTAAGACGCGGATTTCTTAAAATAAGTATAAGTTGTTGTGCTGTCATTTATAATTATTACATATTATAATGTCTATATTAGCAACGTAAGGTTGACGTTTCTCCAAAACTGTCACTTTGTCGCTTTAAAGCGACATAACTGAAAAAAACGCTTGTTCTCCCATTTTGTTTATTTTTTATTATTATTATTATTTTTTTTTTTTTTGAAATCAAATGTCCAGTGATTTTTGTAACTAGCTATAGTTACTAGTAACAACGAGTAAACAGAAAATAAATAATTGCCAATTTTAATAAATTGTTACATGGTTTTGTTCTGAATATTATGGTATATTGTTAATACTTGGAGATTCAGAAAAAGTTTTGTGTATGTGTGTTGCGAGCGCAAATTTATATTGTCGATTTTGAGAAAATGCTTCAATCGACAAAGGTACAACTTTGCGCTATTAATAGGTACACTAATAGTTATTATTAATAATTATAAAAAATAAATAGATCAATAGTACTTTCCTCAAAGAAATTAACTAACAATTTATTATAATAAACAAATCTTTTATAGTAGATATCTACCCTAAATGTTTGTTATAAATTCGATTTATAAAACTATATACAAGAGTGGAATGATTAATTTATGGCCTCACATAGAAAACAATAATTTAGCAAAACAATTTTTTGATTACTTTTTACTATAACTACCTTTTTATTACATACACTTGGTTAATCGGGGTTTGGAATCCCATCCATGTGGGTCAATTCTGGTAACTTTTTAAACCAAGTTTTTTAGAGCTGTGATATCTTGAAAATTTTCGTTATATTTTTTCCAGTGTATTTTTTTCTTAAATTGGAAAATAGACTAAAATTTACTTTTTTTAAATTGTCGTATAAAATCTAAAGAATTGCGCTAAAACAGCTCCTTACATTGTTCAGTTTTCGTTTTTCCGGCGAGCTTCTGTGCTCAGAAAATGTGTTTTTGTCAATTTTTTCCCATACCCAAAACTTGATCAAAGATATAATGTGTTTGCTATTTTAAAATTATTAATGCTTGAACTATCTCAGACAACTATTATTTCTAATCTTCCAATATCTTTTTATGACATTTCTACAGGAGAAGCATTCTTAGATTTTCTTGAACTTGATGCATTCTTAAGATTTGTATGGTTTTTTTAAATGTCCAAAATACACTTTCAACCATACTAGGCAATGAAAAAGGTATATCTAATGTATAGAATCTAAGCCACCCATCTCAGCCACTTGACCTGACCTGACCTGACCATACCGTCAGGAGTGAAAGCTTATTCTTTTTCTCCAGGAATTAGCGCCTCCGTTCTTAGATCGTGCACGCTGGTTCCCAAGACATCTTCTGGCCGCCTCCTACGGCAGATGATCTAGGTCCCTCAGCGGGCATTTTTCTACGTCTTTTCGTTTACGAAGAATCAGAGCTTTTCGAACATTGATTTCTTCCTTCTTCCCCCATTTTCTTAGTTTTATAAATCTCCTCTGTAAATTTCTGTACTGTTCTCCAATGCTCATTGTTCTCGAGCATTTTTTCAACTAGATTATCATGTATAAGTTTATTACTTATTTGTAATTCCCACTTCTATCGAATGGCATCGCGTTGATAAAACACATGTTTTCGAAAAACACATGTTCGGCTGTATCTTCCTCGTTGCAGTATACACAGCGGTCATCATCTGCTCGATGCATACGGTGTAGATATGACAGAAAAGCCTTATGTCCTATTAAAAACTGTATTAGGTAGTAATTTACCTGTCTCACAGGTTTTCTCCTTTCCATCTACCGACTTATGTTCGAGATAAGACGATGCGATGCGTCCATTTTCTTTTGGAACTGTTGTCCCATCTGGCTTGCCATGCCGTGATAGATTGCTCTATCACTTTATGCTTGTTGCCTGTTCTATCAAGTACCTTCCTACTGTCTTTAATTTGAAAGGCGATAGAAGCCAGAAGCGACCTCTGCTATTATCTGAGGGGAAATGCTTTTACGCATACCAGACTAGGTCTGGTTATGTGGGACTCGGTCGGTAAATGTGCAAGCCGACAATACCCACTAAAACCCCTCGCGTCACCTTAGGGATCGGAACCATTGGTCCTTCATACCTGAACGCACGCTGGGTAGCCATGCCGGTTTGCATGGCGCCAGAAGAAAAGAAGAGGGCGCTCCGGGGATTCCCCCGAAGTGATCCATTTGATGGAATCTGAAAAGAGCTGCGACAGATAAATGTGGCAATGACATTTGATGCTTACCAGATTCGGAAGATCTGAGTGAGAAGGCATTTTTCGATCACAAGAGAGCCATCCTTGGCCTCTTGCATCTGGACGGACCGTTTTCGTCGTAGTCAACGGCCTCTCGCACCAGGGGGTTCGGGTGGGCTTCCGCCTTCGAAAAGGCTCGCTCGGCGGTCTCACGGAAGAATTCCTCCATCGTCGGCATCTTCGCCTCTCGGTGCAATTGGTTGTTGCGAACAAACCACGGGGCGTTGAATGCTTGACGGAGAAATTTGTTTTGGAAAGTTTGTAACTTATGCATCCGAGTCTTACAGGGCGCGAACGCCCAAGCCACAGAAGCATAAGTCATGGTAGGTCGGATCACTGATTTGTACAACAAGAGCTTGTTGTCAATTGACAACGCGCTCCGCCGACATACGAGAGATCTCAGCATTCCCGTGGCTATCTTACCCTTCGCGAGTGCGTAGTCAAGATGTGGGCCGAAGGAGTTTCCTCTGCACACTTATAAGTTTTTGCTTATATTTCTTCATTTTCAATACCCCTCTCTAATACCCGACCCGACCCGACTCGACTCGACTCGACTCGACCCGACCCGACCCGACCCGACCCGACCCGACCCGACCCGACCCGACCCGACTTGACCCGACCCGACCCGACCTGATCTGACCTGACCTAACCTGACTTTATCTTCTTAACTCTATACTTGTACTTGTACAATTATACTCAAACCTTAAACAGATAAATAAAATAATATCTTACTATGATAATTACGTTTAGTCATAGGTATACAGATAGGGAATCAAAAGCTTTGTTCACGATAGCGATCGATGAGCTTGTTCTGGCATTAATTGCATGCACAGTACATATGAGAAAAAAACCTGAACTTTTAGTTACAGGCCGTCGTTCACGGTCGAGAATATAACCTAGATACCGGATCAGTTCAGAACCAGTCCAAACGATCTTCATGTTCATTCGATCAAAGATTTTTAGTTCTAGACTTGCGCAGTTGACGAAAGCGGTTTTGTCTTTGTTACTCTCGTGTTTTGGTGCTTTACTGTCTATTTTATTATTGAGATTTATTTAATATATTACTAAATCGAAATTATTTGTAAAATAACTTTTGTGAATGTGAAAATGAGTAGTTTTTTACATTTTACACTTTTTTGTACCAATGTTTCTCTTTTATAAATGTGTGATAATTTTTTGCGGTTTTCCGATTTTTAAACATTTACTGCATACTTGACAACGGTATATTATTGTTTGTGGTAAACGATAATCCATAGCTGGTTCAGAACCGCACATGCGCTTTAAATGAGTCTTGGACTAATTTAGGATTAGTCCTAAATATCCTACGCAAACAAAGCTAATATTATTAGTACAGAAGCTTTAATATTGGAAAGTAAAAACAAAACAAAAAAATAAATGTAATAGAATTAATAATAACTGATTAAAACAAAAAAAAAGTATTTATATTAAATACTTAATATACTTCCAAATGAAAAATAGTCAAAAAATGACAATTTTATGACAATGCTTAAAATGTTAGTTGCCTGATCTAGAAAATTTACGCATCTTTATTAGCTATAATATCTACAGATAAAGAAAACCATGTTTACTAATTTTTAAAACAATAATGAATTTGTATAAATCTATCTTATTCAAACAAATATTTCTCGATTTTTTAATAAACTTATTTATTAATTATCCTCTTCAATTTTAAAGTAACTCGGTGGCGTTCTGTAATGACTATTTCAATTTTTGTTAATAAAATAAAAATTTGTAACAAATATTATTTTTTTAAATATCTTCAAATTAACACTATAAATATTTTTTATAAAAAACATATTTGTTTCATCAAAAGTTGTAAATTTTTTATTGATTCAATAAAGTCTACAATACTTACTCGGTTTATGAATTAAGTAGATCAGCAGACAAATGATCTAATATTTATAAACATTTGGCAACATTTTAATTAACTTCTTTGACGTTGTGTGCTTAAGAATTAAAAAAAACCAGATTAAACTTAAACTATCTATATCTAGTAAACTTAAACTACTTAATCTATCAATCTGTCTTTCTATCATATTTAAAATTTTCATTTTGTATATGACTTTTTTTACTTCAAATCACAAAAAAAAACAGTTAGAAACACGTTTGTGCTTAACCAAAACATTACATACTTTTTTTTAATCTAAATGCAAAATAGATTATGATACGCCACGTAAAACGTTTCGAGAATTTAATCTTAGTTATTGTTGAAACATGCAATCAAATATTCGGTTCATATATCAAAAATCATCCAAATTAGTAAAAATAGATTTCTACCAAATTTCTATCTAATTGCGTAGGCAAATAAATAAAAATATTTTAGTGATAATTTTTAAATTATCTTCCAAGTTATAATTATTTTTATTTTATACGCGCGCGCCATTGTCGACATCGAAGGAAAGAGTTTCCTATTATCTAGGTATTATTAATTTATTAAAAAGTACCAATTTATTACTGAGTGCAAGAGAGAGAGAGAAAGAGACAAACAGACATTAGGTATATCTGTTTTAGTAGAATTTACAATTTGTGAAGTGTCACTTGAAAAAAAGCATCTCATATAAACGAAAGAAGTAAACTACATTGTCATCTGTTGTTGTTGTTGTTGTTGTTGTTGTTGTTGTTGTTGTTGTTGTTGTTGTTCTTTTCTATAATAATTTTGGTTCCAAGTTGAATTTTGGTTTTTACTTTAGGTAAAGAAAAACAAAACAGTAAGATGCAAACAAATAAAACCAAAGTATATTTTAACGTGTATAGGTTGGTAACTAACTACCTACATATTCTTCACTATAACACATTTTTGTGTTTGTGTAAAGTGACAGAATTTGTATTACGTAGGTGGATAGAACTAACTATTGAAATTGAAATTGAAATACAAAATTGATAAGTTTAAAAATAGTTTTCAGTGAATGTTGCTAATAGTTAGAACGTATAGATGACAACGCATTGCAACGAAACGAATCAAATTTGTTTCTATTTAGAAATGCATTTTATTTATAAAATAGAGTATTGTACAATAATGAAACATCGGTAAAGTTATAAGTATACTAAAACAACAAATATTAATAAAATAAACGTTTTTATTGTGACATTTTCTATCATACAACAGTTTACATCAAACGTTTGCATCTTCGAATGTTTTTTGAGATTTCGTTGTTTTTATCAAGACCAAAGTATAGAAAAAACTTTTAGAAAACATAAACAACTATTTTTTTTTTAATGTTTGCATTCAATGTACCCTAATGACTCCTGGGGCCCGTCATCTTCCAAAAAGTTCCGGTTTCGTAGTTGGTTTCGTTTCGTGCATCGACTGTTTTGAAAGAATTTTTCCGCACAAAAACAAAAGTATTTAAAAAAATTCTTATTGGCATTCGGTAGAGGATAGATTAGACTTTCGACAGACCAAAGACCAACTTTTCACGTTTACCCAGTAAGTATCTGTCGACGACGTCGCAGTTTGATGTTCTCTTTAACCGCGAATAAGTCGTCGGTACGGCGAGCGTCTGTAAGGACGTCACTAGGTCCTGAGAATAGTCGTTTCGTTGATATAAATTTCAGAATATATAGGAAAAATCTTTTTTTCAAAATTGGTTTTGTCGTCGGCTCGAAAACATTGACGATCGTCAAAAAGGAACGATGTCATCACGCCAAAGTCTAGTGTGAGGCCCCGATAATTTTAATGTTGGCGAGCGTGGTGTTTGTTTAGTCCGCGGTCGGGTTTATTTTCTAGGCAATAAAAACTTTGTTACCAGCCCCAACCAATCCGCGCGTCGCTCTCGAGAGCCTTCTGGGTTTTCCCCGCAATTCTGCGAAAAAAACCCCTCAATACGAATTACCGCTCCACCCACACTCACCCCTTGTGAGCCCATTGGATGTCGGCTAAGGGTTGTTTAACATAAAACGAGCCACCCTTAGCCACACCAAGTGAGTAATCAATCAGTCATGAAGTGAGTCTAAGTCAGTGAGTGTTCAACCTGTACTCATTCCCTTCTAAACACCACGCTGGTCTCTGCGATGGGCGCTATCGACCCTCCACCAGCTCTTCCTTCCTTCCCTTGTCTCATTTAATGCTTACTCAGTAGTTTCATTCCGACCAAACCCCGAACTTTTCAGTTCGTAACTTCAAATGAAGTTTCATACAAGTAACGACCATTGTTACCGCTGCTACGCTGAGCTGCGCCACAAGGGCCAAAAAGCTTCGCGGTAACAATTTGGCGCCCGACACGTGGGGCTGTTTCGACGTCGGAGACGCCGACTTATCCACTACCCTTACCCTCATGCTCTCCAAGTGATGCCCAGTACTCGTGCTAGTGCAACATTAAACCAAATCAACGCCATGGACGCCCTGACCGAAGCCATTCGCGAGCTTATTCAAGCTCAAATCGACGCTGCAAGAGCCCAAACTCAGTTCCATGAGTCGCTCCGGACCAACAACGAAACTCCAGCACCGCAAGAACCCTTGCCACTACCAGAGTTTTTCGGCGAAAATCACGAGGACCCACAACGATTCCTGGACACATGCCTCCTTCGAATCAACAACGACAACCAGGAGATTCGCCTTCAGAGAATCGTTTCACAACTCCGGGGGCCCGCCAAAGAGTGGTGGAGACTCAACGGATCGCTCATTCCCACATACGAGGATTTCACCGCCGCTTTCCTGAACCGATACAACGGGGTGAGTCATTTGTTTAAACTCAAAGCGTCACTCTACGGCGACGGTCAACGAAACGAAAACGTGGAGCATTTTCTTCGACGAAAATGGCTCCTAGCAAAGCGAGTAGCACCCGAACTGCCGGAGTCGCAACTGGTGCGACTCACAGCCGGGTTGCTGACACCGGAACTCGCTGCGGCTAGCGGAACTGTATTTCCGCAATCGATGAACGATTTTATCGAAGCCATGATCCAAGTAGAGGAAAACAGAAAGCGTTTACCCTCGAACCACACTCGGCAGCCCCCTTCGCTACCAAAGTGCCGTTTTTGTCCCGGCTTTCACTTTCATCGGGACTGCTCTGCGAAACCACGAACATTTTCGTCGGGAAACGAAAATGGGGCCGTCGCCAAGGCTCAGCCCAAAGCCATGTCGTCCGGTCCCCAGCAGTAAACTTCGCCGAGGCCAAACCTCAACCCCTACTGGAAGAGGGGCCCCAAAATCTGCTTCCAGTGGCGCCCAACTTTTCAAAACAAAAATCCGCGACAGTAAACAGTGCGCCCCCTGAACCGAAATTCGAAACGCAGCCCCATCCACGTCATTCTCCACGTGCCGCCGGCTCTACCGCAGCCCCCACGTCGAGAGCACCCGTTTTCACGCGCACCGTTGGCTCTGACGCAGCCCCCATGCCGAAAACAACCGTTTCCTTGGACAAGGAAACAACTGCTGCGATTTTCAAATCTATCATCGAGGCCGTAACTGTCCCAGTCGCTAAACTAACTCCACGCAATAGCAGCCCCCTTGCTGCTACAACCACTACGAATCAAGGCTCAACCGCAGCCCCAAAAATTCGCGAAACCGAAGGTTCAACCGTAACCTCAACACCAGCAACCGAATTTCGACCTGCCTCGGAGGTACAGCCCCCTATGAACACGACCGTTTCGGTCCAAACCGCTGTCGCCGGCGCCGTTGGCTCGCACGTAGCCTCCACGCCGAGGACAACCGCTTCCTTGGACAAGGAGGTACTGGCTGTCACTTCCGAAACCACGACTAAAGCTCGTCAGGTACCGAACAACCAGGTGTTCTACCACAGCAAAGCCCTCGAAAAAGGGACCCCAAAACGCCATGACAGCCCCCTTGCTGCAAAAAGCGAAGACACTGCGACATCAACACCGCTCCAAGCAAGTGCGTGCCCCGCCAGTGTTTCAATAGACATGCCAAGACACGATAAAGAGATTGCCGAAGACGAAGCCCCCATCGAAGAGCCTCCACCTGAACCACCACCTGAGGTCGACAAACAAGATGGAATTTCCCAGGAGAAAATCCTAACCATAGCAGAAGAGGTCCGACAGGCTCAGATTAGCGATGCCTTAACCCGACGGTTGATTAACCAGCGCCGAGACATGGAGGAAAACCCCCCCGAAGGCAACGGTTGGCAAAGTGGATTCTACAAAAACTATTGCATCGACAATGGCTACCTGTGCCGTCGCCCTAAGAACACGCTCTACGTACCAGCTGGCATTAAGGAGCGCGTGCTCTTCGAACATCACGACGCAACATTAGCTGGACACCCTGGGGCTGACGAAAGTGAGCGCCTAATTCGGAATAATTTTCACTGGCCCTCCTTGAGACAAGACGTGCGAGACTACGTGAGTACATGTTTACTATGCGCGCGGTTCAAAAAACGCCCCAATCAAACCCTTGCACCGTTACGACCGCGTCGCCCCCAAAGGCCCTTCGAAACCATCGCCTGCGATGTCATGGGGCCTTATCCCATCACGCCCAGGGGCAATAGGTTCATTGTCACAACCACGGATCTATTTACTCGATGGGTCGAAGCGTACCCAGTACAAGAAGCCAGTGCGAAAACTATAATAACAATCTTCGACAAGGAAGTTTTTGCCCGGTTTGGCTACCCCAAGAACATCATCACGGACAACGGCCCCCAGTTCACAAGCAGCAGATGGACAAAAGCATGCCAACGTTGGGGATGCCAACCATGGACTACCGCCACCTACACGCCCCGGCAAAACCCTACGGAAAGGCGTAATCAGGAGCTCAAAAAGCTTCTTAAAATCCACCTACATCAGAAATCCCAACTCGATTGGGATATCCAACTTCCGGGTATCTTGTTTACCCTACGAAAACGAAGAAACGCAGCCACGGGGCAACCACCGAGCCAGCTGCTCTACGGGGTGGAACTCCAATTCCCAGGCGAATGGGATGGCCCAAAAGCGAGAGAAGCGCGGCCCGAACCTGAAGCTCTTCGCCAACAAGCGCGAAGGCACCAAGAACACTACGTGGCGCGAAAACTCGATGTGGAACCCCCACATCATCCACCACCCACCTACGAACCTGGCGATCAGGTTCTTATTCAGTTCTTACCGCTGGGAAGCCAGCCGTTCGCGTCCAAATGGAGAGGTCCATTTCCAGTCATCCAAGCGCTCGGAGATGGCGGCATGTACCTAGTGGACTCCGACCCTAAACCAACCAAGGTCCATGTAGACCGGATGCGACCCGCGCCCTTGGCTCGATAAAGACAATATTTCATTTTCTTTCCTGTGTATATAAACCCGCGAGTGAGTGTAGGATAATTACGTAATTAGTCTAAGTTAATTATAAAGTTTGCGGTAACTATTTCTGTAAATACTCGTTAAGGTTAGCTATCTGGCAACGGGCTACGCTAGAAGCTAAGCGGTACGCCTGCGGCTACCATTTTTCATTTGTCACCATGTCTTTTACATTTATTTCGTGCAATTATTGTTGTGATTTTATTTTAACATTTATGTACATTGTTCTTATAAAATAAACACGAGACATCCCTCTCCGCCTCTCCGCCAATAACCCAGAATGCTCCGAGCCCGTCTCGCGTCTCAAACCGGGGGCGACTTGTTACCAGCCCCAACCAATCCGCGCGTCGCTCTCGAGAGCCTTCTGGGTTTTCCCCGCAATTCTGCGAAAAACCCCTCAATACGAATTACCGCTCCACCCACACTCACCCCTTGTGAGCCCATTGGATGTCGGCTAAGGGTTGTTTAACATAAAACGAGCCACCCTTAGCCACACCAAGTCAGTAATCAATCAGTCATGAAGTGAGTCTAAGTCAGTGAGTGTTCAACCTGTACTCATTCCCTTCTAAACACCACGCTGGTCTCTGCGATGGGCGCTATCGACCCTCCACCAGCTCTTCCTTCCTTCCCTTGTCTCATTTAATGCTTACTCAGTAGTTTCATTCCGACCAAACCCCGAACTTTTCAGTTCGTGACTTCAAATGAAGTTTCATACAAGTAACGACCATTGTTACCGCTGCTACGCTGAGCTGCGCCACAAGGGCCAAAAAGCTTCGCGGTAACAATTTGGCGCCCGACACGTGGGGCTGTTTCGACGTCGGAGACGCCGACTTATCCACTACCCTTACCCTCATGCTCTCCAAGTGATGCCCAGTACTCGTGCTAGTGCAACATTAAACCAAATCAACGCCATGGACGCCCTGACCGAAGCCATTCGCGAGCTTATTCAAGCTCAAATCGACGCTGCAAGAGCCCAAACTCAGTTCCATGAGTCGCTCCGGACCAACAACGAAACTCCAGCACCGCAAGAACCCTTGCCACTACCAGAGTTTTTCGGCGAAAATCACGAGGACCCACAACGATTCCTGGACACATGCCTCCTTCGAATCAACAACGACAACCAGGAGATTCGCCTTCAGAGAATCGTTTCACAACTCCGGGGGCCCGCCAAAGAGTGGTGGAGACTCAACGGATCGCTCATTCCCACATACGAGGATTTCACCGCCGCTTTCCTGAACCGATACAACGGGGTGAGTCATTTGTTTAAACTCAAAGCGTCACTCTACGGCGACGGTCAACGAAACGAAAACGTGGAGCATTTTCTTCGACGAAAATGGCTCCTAGCAAAGCGAGTAGCACCCGAACTGCCGGAGTCGCAACTGGTGCGACTCACAGCCGGGTTGCTGACACCGGAACTCGCTGCGGCTAGCGGAACTGTATTTCCGCAATCGATGAACGATTTTATCGAAGCCATGATCCAAGTAGAGGAAAACAGAAAGCGTTTACCCTCGAACCACACTCGGCAGCCCCCTTCGCTACCAAAGTGCCGTTTTTGTCCCGGCTTTCACTTTCATCGGGACTGCTCTGCGAAACCACGAACATTTTCGTCGGGAAACGAAAATGGGGCCGTCGCCAAGGCTCAGCCCAAAGCCATGTCGTCCGGTCCCCAGCAGTAAACTTCGCCGAGGCCAAACCTCAACCCCTACTGGAAGAGGGGCCCCAAAATCTGCTTCCAGTGGCGCCCAACTTTTCAAAACAAAAATCCGCGACAGTAAACAGTGCGCCCCCTGAACCGAAATTCGAAACGCAGCCCCATCCACGTCATTCTCCACGTGCCGCCGGCTCTACCGCAGCCCCCACGTCGAGAGCACCCGTTTTCACGCGCACCGTTGGCTCTGACGCAGCCCCCATGCCGAAAACAACCGTTTCCTTGGACAAGGAAACAACTGCTGCGATTTTCAAATCTATCATCGAGGCCGTAACTGTCCCAGTCGCTAAACTAACTCCACGCAATAGCAGCCCCCTTGCTGCTACAACCACTACGAATCAAGGCTCAACCGCAGCCCCAAAAATCCGCGAAACCGAAGGTTCAACCGTAACCTCAACACCAGCAACCGAATGTCGACCTGCCTCGGAGGTACAGCCCCCTATGAACACGACCGTTTCGGTCCAAACCGCTGTCGCCGGCGCCGTTGGCTCGCACGTAGCCTCCACGCCGAGGACAACCGCTTCCTTGGACAAGGAGGTACTGGCTGTCACTTCCGAAACCACGACTAAAGCTCGTCAGGTACCGAACAACCAGGTGTTCTACCACAGCAAAGCCCTCGAAAAAGGGACCCCAAAACGCCATGACAGCCCCCTTGCTGCAAAAAGCGAAGACACTGCGACATCAACACCGCTCCAAGCAAGTGCGTGCCCCGCCAGTGTTTCAATAGACATGCCAAGACACGATAAAGAGATTGCCGAAGACGAAGCCCCCATCGAAGAGCCTCCACCTGAACCACCACCTGAGGTCGACAAACAAGATGGAATTTCCCAGGAGAAAATCCTAACCATAGCAGAAGAGGTCCGACAGGCTCAGATTAGCGATGCCTTAACCCGACGGTTGATTAACCAGCGCCGAGACATGGAGGAAAACCCCCCCGAAGGCAACGGTTGGCAAAGTGGATTCTACAAAAACTATTGCATCGACAATGGCTACCTGTGCCGTCGCCCTAAGAACACGCTCTACGTACCAGCTGGCATTAAGGAGCGCGTGCTCTTCGAACATCACGACGCAACATTAGCTGGACACCCTGGGGCTGACGAAAGTGAGCGCCTAATTCGGAATAATTTTCACTGGCCCTCCTTGAGACAAGACGTGCGAGACTACGTGAGTACATGTTTACTATGCGCGCGGTTCAAAAAACGCCCCAATCAAACCCTTGCACCGTTACGACCGCGTCGCCCCCAAAGGCCCTTCGAAACCATCGCCTGCGATGTCATGGGGCCTTATCCCATCACGCCCAGGGGCAATAGGTTCATTGTCACAATCACGGATCTATTTACTCGATGGGTCGAAGCGTACCCAGTACAAGAAGCCAGTGCGAAAACTATAATAACAATCTTCGACAAGGAAGTTTTTGCCCGGTTTGGCTACCCCAAGAACATCATCACGGACAACGGCCCCCAGTTCACAAGCAGCAGATGGACAAAAGCATGCCAACGTTGGGGATGCCAACCATGGACTACCGCCACCTACACGCCCCGGCAAAACCCTACGGAAAGGCGTAATCAGGAGCTCAAAAAGCTTCTTAAAATCCACCTACATCAGAAATCCCAACTCGATTGGGATATCCAACTTCCGGGTATCTTGTTTACCCTACGAAAACGAAGAAACGCAGCCACGGGGCAACCACCGAGCCAGCTGCTCTACGGGGTGGAACTCCAATTCCCAGGCGAATGGGATGGCCCAAAAGCGAGAGAAGCGCGGCCCGAACCTGAAGCTCTTCGCCAACAAGCGCGAAGGCACCAAGAACACTACGTGGCGCGAAAACTCGATGTGGAACCCCCACATCATCCACCACCCACCTACGAACCTGGCGATCAGGTTCTTATTCAGTTCTTACCGCTGGGAAGCCAGCCGTTCGCGTCCAAATGGAGAGGTCCATTTCCAGTCATCCAAGCGCTCGGAGATGGCGGCATGTACCTAGTGGACTCCGACCCTAAACCAACCAAGGTCCATGTAGACCGGATGCGACCCGCGCCCTTGGCTCGATAAAGACAATATTTCATTTTCTTTCCTGTGTATATAAACCCGCGAGTGAGTGTAGGATAATTACGTAATTAGTCTAAGTTAATTATAAAGTTGCGGTAACTATTTCTGTAAATACTGGACGACATCGTTGTGTTCTCGAATGATTACCAGTCGCATCTACAACACCTGCGACTCATACTGGAACGTCTCACAATTCACGGCCTTAGATGCAACCCCGGGAAATGCCATTTCGGCCTACAGGAACTCGATTACCTGGGGCACCATGTCGGACGTGACGGCAATTGTCCTCAACAAAGTCATTTGGAAGAAGTGCAGGCTGCCACGAGGCCCCGAGACCGAAAAACGCTGCGGTCTTTTCTGGGCACGTGCAACTGGCTCCGAGACTACGTGCCTAGATTTGCCGAAATCGCCCATCCACTTACGGACCTGTTGTCCAACAAAGGGAAGTGGAAGTGGGGCACCAAGGAAGAAGCCGCCTTCGAGGGCCTGAAGAGTGCCCTAGCCAAGCCACGCTTCCTGTACCGACCAAACCCCAACTTGCCCTTCACCCTTCAAACCGACGCCAGTGGCATTGGGATGGCGGCGGTCCTTTACCAGGAGGACGGAACCAACCGGCGGGTAATTGCCTACGCCAGCGCAAAATTCAGCCCAACGGAACAACGCTACCACGTGAACGAACAGGAGTGCCTCGCGTTAATCTGGGCTACCCGAACGTTTCGACCGTACTTAGAAGACCGAAAATTTAAAATACGAACGGACAGCCGCGTTTTAACCTGGCTACAAACCACCCAAAATGAACGAGCCAAGCTGGCCCGCTGGGCCCTCGAGCTCCAGCACTACAATTTTGAGCTCGAACATTGCCCGGGACGTGACAACGAACTTCCGGACTTCCTGTCCCGAAACCCCAGCGGACCCCCCATTTCTATCGACGAGGACATCGAAAGGTTGACGCCGCCAGATCGGATGCGACCCGCGCCCTTGGCTCGATAAAGACAATATTTCATTTTCTTTCCTGTGTATATAAACCCGCGAGTGAGTGTAGGATAATTACGTAATTAGTCTAAGTTAATTATAAAGTTTGCGGTAACTATTTCTGTAAATACTCGTTAAGGTTAGCTATCTGGCAACGGGCTACGCTAGAAGCTAAGCGGTACGCCTGCGGCTACCATTTTTCATTTGTCACCATGTCTTTTACATTTATTTCGTGCAATTATTGTTGTGATTTTATTTTAACATTTATGTACATTGTTCTTATAAAATAAACACGAGACATCCCTCTCCGCCTCTCCGCCAATAACCCAGAATGCTCCGAGCCCGTCTTGCGTCTCAAACCGGGGGCGACTTGTTACCAGCCCCAACCAATCCGCGCGTCGCTCTCGAGAGCCTTCTGGGTTTTCCCCGCAATTCTGCGAAAAACCCCTCAATACGAATTACCGCTCCACCCACACTCACCCCTTGTGAGCCCATTGGATGTCGGCTAAGGGTTGTTTAACATAAAACGAGCCACCCTTAGCCACACCAAGTCAGTAATCAATCAGTCATGAAGTGAGTCTAAGTCAGTGAGTGTTCAACCTGTACTCATTCCCTTCTAAACACCACGCTGGTCTCTGCGATGGGCGCTATCGACCCTCCACCAGCTCTTCCTTCCTTCCCTTGTCTCATTTAATGCTTACTCAGTAGTTTCATTCCGACCAAACCCCGAACTTTTCAGTTCGTGACTTCAAATGAAGTTTCATACAAGTAACGACCATTGTTACCGCTGCTACGCTGAGCTGCGCCACAAGGGCCAAAAAGCTTCGCGGTAACACTTTGTTACCAGCCCCAACCAATCCGCGCGTCGCTCTCGAGAGCCTTCTGGGTTTTCCCCGCAATTCTGCGAAAAACCCCTCAATACGAATTACCGCTCCACCCACACTCACCCCTTGTGAGCCCATTGGATGTCGGCTAAGGGTTGTTTAACATAAAACGAGCCACCCTTAGCCACACCAAGTGAGTAATCAATCAGTCATGAAGTGAGTCTAAGTCAGTGAGTGTTCAACCTGTACTCATTCCCTTCTAAACACCACGCTGGTCTCTGCGATGGGCGCTATCGACCCTCCACCAGCTCTTCCTTCCTTCCCTTGTCTCATTTAATGCTTACTCAGTAGTTTCATTCCGACCAAACCCCGAACTTTTCAGTTCGTGACTTCAAATGAAGTTTCATACAAGTAACGACCATTGTTACCGCTGCTACGCTGAGCTGCGCCACAAGGGCCAAAAAGCTTCGCGGTAACAATTTGGCGCCCAACGTGGGGCTGTTTCGACGTCGGAGACGCCGACTTATCCACTACCCTTACCCTCATGCTCTCCAAGTGATGCCCAGTACTCGTGCTAGTGCAACATTAAACCAAATCAACGCCATGGACGCCCTGACCGAAGCCATTCGCGAGCTTATTCAAGCTCAAATCGACGCTGCAAGAGCCCAAACTCAGTTCCATGAGTCGCTCCGGACCAACAACGAAACTCCAGCACCGCAAGAACCCTTGCCACTACCAGAGTTTTTCGGCGAAAATCACGAGGACCCACAACGATTCCTGGACACATGCCTCCTTCGAATCAACAACGACAACCAGGAGATTCGCCTTCAGAGAATCGTTTCACAACTCCGGGGGCCCGCCAAAGAGTGGTGGAGACTCAACGGATCGCTCATTCCCACATACGAGGATTTCACCGCCGCTTTCCTGAACCGATACAACGGGGTGAGTCATTTGTTTAAACTCAAAGCGTCACTCTACGGCGACGGTCAACGAAACGAAAACGTGGAGCATTTTCTTCGACGAAAATGGCTCCTAGCAAAGCGAGTAGCACCCGAACTGCCGGAGTCGCAACTGGTGCGACTCACAGCCGGGTTGCTGACACCGGAACTCGCTGCGGCTAGCGGAACTGTATTTCCGCAATCGATGAACGATTTTATCGAAGCCATGATCCAAGTAGAGGAAAACAGAAAGCGTTTACCCTCGAACCACACTCGGCAGCCCCCTTCGCTACCAAAGTGCCGTTTTTGTCCCGGCTTTCACTTTCATCGGGACTGCTCTGCGAAACCACGAACATTTTCGTCGGGAAACGAAAATGGGGCCGTCGCCAAGGCTCAGCCCAAAGCCATGTCGTCCGGTCCCCAGCAGTAAACTTCGCCGAGGCCAAACCTCAACCCCTACTGGAAGAGGGGCCCCAAAATCTGCTTCCAGTGGCGCCCAACTTTTCAAAACAAAAATCCGCGACAGTAAACAGTGCGCCCCCTGAACCGAAATTCGAAACGCAGCCCCATCCACGTCATTCTCCACGTGCCGCCGGCTCTACCGCAGCCCCCACGTCGAGAGCACCCGTTTTCACGCGCACCGTTGGCTCTGACGCAGCCCCCATGCCGAAAACAACCGTTTCCTTGGACAAGGAAACAACTGCTGCGATTTTCAAATCTATCATCGAGGCCGTAACTGTCCCAGTCGCTAAACTAACTCCACGCAATAGCAGCCCCCTTGCTGCTACAACCACTACGAATCAAGGCTCAACCGCAGCCCCAAAAATTCGCGAAACCGAAGGTTCAACCGTAACCTCAACACCAGCAACCGAATTTCGACCTGCCTCGGAGGTACAGCCCCCTATGAACACGACCGTTTCGGTCCAAACCGCTGTCGCCGGCGCCGTTGGCTCGCACGTAGCCTCCACGCCGAGGACAACCGCTTCCTTGGACAAGGAGGTACTGGCTGTCACTTCCGAAACCACGACTAAAGCTCGTCAGGTACCGAACAACCAGGTGTTCTACCACAGCAAAGCCCTCGAAAAAGGGACCCCAAAACGCCATGACAGCCCCCTTGCTGCAAAAAGCGAAGACACTGCGACATCAACACCGCTCCAAGCAAGTGCGTGCCCCGCCAGTGTTTCAATAGACATGCCAAGACACGATAAAGAGATTGCCGAAGACGAAGCCCCCATCGAAGAGCCTCCACCTGAACCACCACCTGAGGTCGACAAACAAGATGGAATTTCCCAGGAGAAAATCCTAACCATAGCAGAAGAGGTCCGACAGGCTCAGATTAGCGATGCCTTAACCCGACGGTTGATTAACCAGCGCCGAGACATGGAGGAAAACCCCCCCGAAGGCAACGGTTGGCAAAGTGGATTCTACAAAAACTATTGCATCGACAATGGCTACCTGTGCCGTCGCCCTAAGAACACGCTCTACGTACCAGCTGGCATTAAGGAGCGCGTGCTCTTCGAACATCACGACGCAACATTAGCTGGACACCCTGGGGCTGACGAAAGTGAGCGCCTAATTCGGAATAATTTTCACTGGCCCTCCTTGAGACAAGACGTGCGAGACTACGTGAGTACATGTTTACTATGCGCGCGATTCAAAAAACGCCCCAATCAAACCCTTGCACCGTTACGACCGCGTCGCCCCCAAAGGCCCTTCGAAACCATCGCCTGCGATGTCATGGGGCCTTATCCCATCACGCCCAGGGGCAATAGGTTCATTGTCACAATCACGGATCTATTTACTCGATGGGTCGAAGCGTACCCAGTACAAGAAGCCAGTGCGAAAACTATAATAACAATCTTCGACAAGGAAGTTTTTGCCCGGTTTGGCTACCCCAAGAACATCATCACGGACAACGGCCCCCAGTTCACAAGCAGCAGATGGACAAAAGCATGCCAACGTTGGGGATGCCAACCATGGACTACCGCCACCTACACGCCCCGGCAAAACCCTACGGAAAGGCGTAATCAGGAGCTCAAAAAGCTTCTTAAAATCCACCTACATCAGAAATCCCAACTCGATTGGGATATCCAACTTCCGGGTATCTTGTTTACCCTACGAAAACGAAGAAACGCAGCCACGGGGCAACCACCGAGCCAGCTGCTCTACGGGGTGGAACTCCAATTCCCAGGCGAATGGGATGGCCCAAAAGCGAGAGAAGCGCGGCCCGAACCTGAAGCTCTTCGCCAACAAGCGCGAAGGCACCAAGAACACTACGTGGCGCGAAAACTCGATGTGGAACCCCCACATCATCCACCACCCACCTACGAACCTGGCGATCAGGTTCTTATTCAGTTCTTACCGCTGGGAAGCCAGCCGTTCGCGTCCAAATGGAGAGGTCCATTTCCAGTCATCCAAGCGCTCGGAGATGGCGGCATGTACCTAGTGGACTCCGACCCTAAACCAACCAAGGTCCATGTAGACCGGATGCGACCCGCGCCCTTGGCTCGATAAAGACAATATTTCATTTTCTTTCCTTTGTATATAAACCCACGAGTGAGTGTAGGATAATTACGTAATTAGTCTAAGTTAATTATAAAGTTTGCGGTAACTATTTCTGTAAATACTCGTTAAGGTTAGCTATCTGGCAACGGGCTACGCTAGAAGCTAAGCGGTACGCCTGCGGCTACCATTTTTCATTTGTCACCATGTCTTTTACATTTATTTCGTGCAATTATTGTTGTGATTTTATTTTAACATTTATGTACATTGTTCTTATAAAATAAACACGAGACATCCCTCTCCGCCTCTCCGCCAATAACCCAGAATGCTCCGAGCCCGTCTTGCGTCTCAAACCGGGGGCGACTTGTTACCAGCCCCAACCAATCCGCGCGTCGCTCTCGAGAGCCTTCTGGGTTTTCCCCGCAATTCTGCGAAAAACCCCTCAATACGAATTACCGCTCCACCCACACTCACCCCTTGTGAGCCCATTGGATGTCGGCTAAGGGTTGTTTAACATAAAACGAGCCACCCTTAGCCACACCAAGTGAGTAATCAATCAGTCATGAAGTGAGTCTAAGTCAGTGAGTGTTCAACCTGTACTCATTCCCTTCTAAACACCACGCTGGTCTCTGCGATGGGCGCTATCGACCCTCCACCAGCTCTTCCTTCCTTCCCTTGTCTCATTTAATGCTTACTCAGTAGTTTCATTCCGACCAAACCCCGAACTTTTCAGTTCGTGACTTCAAATGAAGTTTCATACAAGTAACGACCATTGTTACCGCTGCTACGCTGAGCTGCGCCACAAGGGCCAAAAAGCTTCGCGGTAACAACTTAGTCGTGGCGCGAAAATATCTTTAGTTTGAGCGCTCGTGTATTCGAATTGTGTTGGTTGGTTCGTTTAGGTTTATATTTACCTACTATATACTACCTATCAAGTATATATCTATTCTGCTGTCATAATAATAATACGAGAATACGAGAAAAAAATGGCAGACGTAGAAAATCAATCCGCATCGGCTAATGCTGCTGCTTCGACGACTTCACCTCAAGTTCATCATCATGCTAAAAAGGAGAAGAAAGCAAAAAATCCTAGAGCCAAACCTTCTCATCCTCCCACTTCCGAGATGGTCAATAACGCTATTAAGGGTTTAAAGGAACGTGGTGGTTCTTCTCTTCAAGCTATAAAAAAATTCGTCGCCGCCAATTACAAGGTAGATGCCGAGAAAGTTGCACCATTTATCAAGAAGTATCTAAAAGGCGCCGTCGCTTCTGGTTCTTTGGTTCAGACGAAAGGTAAGGGAGCTTCTGGATCGTTTAAACTTGCTTCCTCGTCCGCCTCCGGTGGTGGTGCAAAGGCCAGAGCTGCTGCTGCTGCTTCTGCTGCTAGAGCTGCTGCCGCCGCGGCAGCCGCTGCTACTGGCGAAAGAAAGAAAAAATCCTCAGCAGTTTCAAAAGTTAAAAAAAACACTGGAAAACGTTCCGCCGTTTCGGCACCAAAAACCGGTAAGAAACCATCTTCGCCAAAAGCGAAAAAAGTCGCAGCCGAAAAGAAGAGCGTAGCCGTCGCGAAAGCAAAAAAGGCCGCTTCTGTCGGCGCTGAGAAGAAAACAACCGCTGCTTCCTCTACAGGTAGAGCTGTTGCGGCAACAGCTTCATCAAAGCCGAAATCACCTTCGAAAGCAAAGAAATCAAATAAGGCCGGTCCAACGAAGAAACCTAAGGCACCGAAACCAAAAAGCGCCAAGGCTATATCTGCTAAAGCGAAGAAATCTCCTGCTTCTCCTAAAAGAAAGAAGTGAGCTATGGCAATAATCTCATTTGTCGTCGTCTTCGTCGTCGTCGACTACGAACCGATGATGATGATAATGATGATGATGATGATGGTGGTGACGTCCTGGATTATCGACTGTTTAAGGCCGTCGAGGGCATACATAAATGGCCCTTTTCAGGGCCACAAATTAATTTCTATACAAATAAAAAAAAGTTTTCACACCTATCTGCATATACCTAAATCGAAATATAATTATTAATTTATACAAACAAACAAACGATAATGTCTGTAGGGTGTCGGCGCTAAAAACGCATTATCCCTCCTCACCTACCTAACCACTTTTATGACTTTATTCGATATTTAACTTTACTCATTTTTATGGTACCTACTTAAATAAATTAAATTCTTTTGATGCCGCCGCCGTTCTTGAAGTACCGATCAATTAAAACGATTTGTTTACCTACCCTTAACCAGAGCGAACAATCATAAATAAAAGCATCATTGTTTTTATTGTTTGACAGAGTTTAAAATTCATTATGATCCGCGTACTATTACTTTAATTACTGTCAATATTGCGAAACATTTTCATTTGTAAACAATTTTGTGGTTCTGAAAAGAACCGTTTTTTTTTTGTTTATTTTTTCATTTTAAGCTCGTTCTCCTCGAATACGTCTTGCCAGTTGGATGTCTTTAGGCATGATGGTGACGCGTTTTGCATGGATGGCACATAAATTTGTATCTTCAAAAAGTCCGACAAGATACGCTTCACTCGCTTCTTGGAGTGCCATAACGGCAGAACTTTGGAAACGAAGATCGGTCTTGAAATCCTGGGCTATTTCCCTGACCAAGCGTTGGAAGGGCAATTTACGAATCAACAGTTCGGTGCTTTTCTGATAACGACGAATTTCACGCAGTGCCACTGTACCGGGCCTGTAGCGATGAGGTTTTTTCACTCCTCCAGTGGCGGGTGCGCTTTTTCTTGCTGCCTTAGTGGCAAGCTGTTTTCGTGGAGCTTTTCCACCGGTCGATTTACGAGCAGTTTGTTTGGTACGGGCCATTTTTTTGACTACTTCTTTATCCCTCAACTACACATACACACACATAAACACCTACGTACGTCACTAACAACGGCGACGGTTCATATGACCCTGCAACAAAATTTTTCGCCGTATTTTATTAACTAGGGTGACACTATGCGTTATCTGATTGGTCAAAAAAGTAACTTAAGAGGCGGAGCGAAACTAAACTATAAAATGAGTTGACTAATCTGGCGAGCAGGTAGTTGTTTTCGACGAAGCAGTCAAATCTGTGTCGTTTTCTTTTGTGAAACAAAGCTTAATTTGAATCAATAATCATTCAAAATGACCGGTCGTGGCAAAGGTGGAAAGGGATTGGGAAAAGGTGGAGCAAAACGTCATCGTAAAGTTTTACGTGATAACATCCAGGGCATCACGAAGCCCGCGATCAGAAGATTGGCACGTCGTGGAGGAGTGAAACGTATCTCCGGTCTCATTTACGAAGAAACCAGAGGTGTCCTGAAGGTATTCCTCGAAAACGTCATTCGTGATGCCGTCACCTACACCGAACACGCAAAACGTAAAACCGTCACCGCCATGGATGTCGTTTACGCTTTGAAGCGTCAAGGGCGTACACTTTACGGTTTTGGCGGTTAAGTTTTTTTTATAACCTATGTTTTATCTATGAGACTACGAGGCGACGACAATACCGGTATACCAGCATTGTTTGGTTTTTATGTTTCTTCCTCATCGTTAGTTACATCAATCTACTCTCTACTATTCATCGCATTTTAATTTTCGACGAAAAAAAACGGTTCTTTTCAGAACCACAAAAATATTTCTAAACAAATGAAAAAAGTACGTATCACAAGGCTCTCAGTTAAACCACCAGTATAATAAATGTTTGATTTCCAAACTGTTTTTATATTTCTAGGAAATGTAACAAATAAAGTTGTGTGGTTTTTATGACTTTGTTGTTTAATCAATCGTATGCTTTTCCTTAAAGGGATGAATTTTGACTTTTCAGAGATAAATAATAATTACCACTAAAGAAAGAAAACATCAAAGCCTAACCGATATACATGGATTAGCTAGCCCCCCACCGGCGCGGCGTGTAGCTCGCCGTCTAGGAGAGGCAATAAAAATTTACCTGCTTTTAAACTATTAAGAAAATAAAACATCTTGAGTGCTCTTTTTTTTTAAATCGTGCAATAAATTTTTGCCAAGTTTTATGTAACTTTAAGTAGGTATGTTTATTTACTCTTTAAAAAAAGTTTGTGATTCTTTTTTTTATTTGTTAAAAAAATGATGGCCCTGAGAAGGGCCGATATTATTATTTTTTTGTAGCTTGCTGCTTCTCACAGCAACTAGAGAGACAACAGTTAGCTGTTTATGGTTTCTTTTCGGTTTTTTTCGGCAAAAGGACCGCCTGGATGTTGGGTAAAACACCACCTTGAGCGATTGTCACACCGGAAAGGAGCTTGTTTAATTCTTCGTCATTTCTGATGGCCAATTGAAGATGACGTGGAATAATACGAGTTTTTTTGTTGTCACGAGCAGCATTTCCAGCCAATTCAAGAACTTCAGCGGCAAGATATTCCATCACAGCCGCCAAATAAACTGGAGCACCGGCACCGACTCGTTCGGCGTAATTACCTTTACGAAGTAAACGATGTATTCTTCCAACAGGAAACTGAAGACCGGCCCTGCTCGAACGAGACTTGGCTTTTCCTTTTACCTTTCCTCCTTTTCCACGTCCAGACATGTTGATATGATGGTGGTTTTCGTAGTTTATGGAAAAGTCAAAATAAACTATAAGAATATGCTGCGCGTATAACTTGTATGCTACTACTGCGACTGCGAATGACTAAAGTTGCGTTTCTGGCTTCGTATTTATACGGTTACTTATAGAGAAGTCGTATTTCTGACTGGATGATTATACTAAAAGGTGGGGTCTTGATTCGGAGTAAATTCGTATATAAAACATTTTTAACAAGTAGTGCACCACAGTTCCTTTCGCGTTCTCGAGGTGAACACATCGAGTCTCTGCGCTGACTCTGATCGCTCAGCCACTCGATTGTTTGCTAAGTGAAGTGACAGTGAAATCCAAAGTGATAAATTGCAAAAGTTTCCACAATGGAGAACGAGCGTCGGCTCCGCTCCAAGGGCCCGGTGAAACACTCACCAAAAAAACCCCTCAACCTACCCACTTCACTTCCGTCTTCTGCAAACTCTCCAAAAACGCTTCCCCAAAACAAACCCATTCCGTCCCTTATGGACAAAAAAATTTTGCCACCCCCACAAACTCACGCCACTACATTAAAATCCACAAAACACACCCAACAACGTTCACGCACACCCTCACCATCAAACTCCGAAACATCAGCATCCTTTTCGTCTACCACTTCGGAAAAATCGTCTTCAACTACCACTTCAAAAAAACTCTCATTTCGCTACTCAATCCAAAACATCCCTGCCCCACTCGCCACTCAAAAAAGCTTTTACTCTCACCTCATTTCACTCGGCCTCCACCAAATTGACTCTCTAAAAGTCAATTACAACAAATCCGCTCTTCTTGTTCTTTCCAGGCAACTTACCCCTAACCAAATTTCAACGCTTCAAGCTGGCTTCCCTGGCTCGAAAATCCAGTTCAAACTCTTAAACCCCACACGCCTCCTACCCCAAATCGAACCCAAACCCATCACTTTTTCCATCGTTGTCAGAGACGTCAGCTCTGACATCGAACCCCAAGACGTCATTTCAGCCCTGAATAATTTCCACATTCAAAAAGTTTGGCGCATCATTTCCGCCAAAACCAACAAACCAACTCCTCTCATGCGTATCGTGACACCGGACAAAACGGCGATCGACACACTCCTGTCAAATGGCCTTTCACTTTTCGGCCACGTTCACCCCTGCGAGCCGTCGCACCCCCCAAAACCAGCCCCTCTCCAGTGCGCCAAGTGCTTCACATTTGGCCATTCTTTTTCCCAATGCCCCAACAAGCCCATCTGCCCCACTTGCCCCGACAATCATCGGTCAAAACCGTGCCCTTCCGCAGTTTCAAACCCCAAATGCCCCAAATGCCAGGGGAATCACCCCGCTTGGTCCCGAGATTGCCCCCAATTTATCAAACCCTCCCAAATGACCCCAGAAACCCCCGTCGTTCCCATCAAAATCGTTGACAAGGAATTCGATCCCGAAAATTCTGACGACGACTCCGACGAGCGCGAACCCTTCGTTTCTGCCCGTCAATTCCTACGCTTCATCACAAAAACCCTTTTTGACCTTTTTCCGTTCGAGAAACAGAAAATCCAATCTGTTCTCGAACATTCCGCTCGCGCTTGTCTCCGACGCGATCTAAAAATCTCACACTCATCAAACAAAATTCACTTCACTTTTGGATAAATCCACCATTTCGGTGAATCCTTCTGGCCCCCGTTTCAAAAATGGCTTCTCTGAATTTCGCCACAGTCAATACGGGAGGGATTTCTCGTAAATTTGCCTCCTTGAGACATTTTCTACACATCGACCAAATTCACATCGCAGCAATCACAGAGACACAATCCAAACGACCCGTAAACATCACAGGCTTCCACTCCTACAACAAACCCAGCCCCACAACCCGAGCCAAACACGGCGTCACACTTCTTGTCTCAACTTCACTCGCTTCATCTCAACACATCTTACCCCCTCATCTTGACCACCTTCAAGCCGTTGCAGCCACCATTCACATTAACAATTTAAACATTCTGTTTATTTGTTATTACAATCCTCCTCTCGAAACCGTCAGTACCCAACTCCTCGATTACACTTCCACATTCAGACACGCAGTCATTCTCGGAGACTTCAACGCTCGACACACCGATTTTGGTGACACAATTTCAAACACAAACGGCAGACACCTCACACGCTCTCTCAACACTCTTCCTCTTTGTCGTCTTCGAAACCAATTTCCCACACTCATCAATCACGTTGGCACATCGATCGTAGACCACATCATTGTGACCGATAATCTCACACACATCACAAACACAGACTCTTTCATTGGCACCACAGTCACCTCCGATCATCTCCCTCTTGTCTCAAACTTCACACTTCAAGGCCCCCAACCGCGACCCACGCACATCCCCATTTTCGATTTCAACAACACAAACTGGACCGACTTTCAAAATTACATCACAAACAACCTCCCACACATTGACGACACACTTGACCCCAACACCATTGACACACAAGTAACACAACTAACACAACTCATCAAACAAGCTCAAACACTTTTTGTACCCATCAAACACATTCCAACAAATCGCAAACCATTGCCCCCTCAAATCCTTGCCCTCATCCGAGTCAAACGCCGAATTTATCGCGAATTCGTGCAAACCAGATCTCCAGTCCTCAAAACTGTCTTTAACCGTCTCAATGCACAAATAAGACGTGACATCAACCAATTTCGTCTTGCCCACTGGTCAAACAGTTGTAGCTCCCTCGATTACCGAGACGGTAAAAAGTTTTGGGACAAATTCAATTCACTCACAGGCCGAAAATCTCACCCCATCCACCATTTGTCAGTCAACAACACCATTTTTAACACCCCACAAGACAAAGCAAATTGTTTTGCTGCTACCCTCCAAAACATCCACCAAGTCCCCAATGACCCACATTTCAACCAACACTTTTTTAACACAGTCACTAACAACACTCTCCGTTTCAGGCAAAACCTCCCCCGACTTGACTACGACGCTGACCTCGACCCAGACCCCGACCCAGACTTTCCACCCGACAACCCGGACTTGACCGCTCCAACCACCGACGACGAGATCAAAGCCCTCATTATCCGGCTGAAGAACTCGAAAGCCCCAGGACCAGACCAGATCAAACCCATTCTTCTCAAACATCTCCCTGACACAGCCATCACATCCATCACCACAATTTACAATTCTTGCTTCAATTCCGGTCACTTTCCAACCCCATGGAAAGAAGCCACCACCATCATGATTCCCAAGCCCAACAAAGACCCCAACAACCCACTTTCTTATCGTCCCATCTCTCTCCTCAACATTCTGGGAAAAATCTTCGAAACAATTCTTGCCTCTCGTCTCCGACACACTCTCGAAGAAAACAACCTACTGCCCCCTGAACAATTCGGTTTTCGCCCCCATCGCTCCACTTCCGACCCCACTTTCGAACTCTTCACCGACTCAACCCGGAGTGCCAATCTCGGCCAGTGCACACTAGCCGTCTTCTTGGACGTCGAACGTGCATTTGACCGTGTTTGGCACGATGGTCTCATCCAAAAATTTCTTTCCCACAACATCAACCTCAACTTCATCAAATTAATCGACTCTTTTCTCTCAAACCGCTCCTGCAAAGTCAAAGTCCAAAATTCCTTTTCTTATCCCGTCCCCCTTCTCTCCGGGGTCCCTCAAGGCTCCGTTCTGTCGCCCATTCTTTACATTTTTTACAGTTCTGATTTTCCTGTTTCAGATCTTCACCAGACCAAAACCCGCTTCTTCGCCGACGACACCGCCCTCTGGACATCCCGGACCACCGCCGCCTCAGCCTCCAGGACCCTGCAGCCCCTCCTCAACCAGATCTCCACATGGACTCGCAAGTGGAGAGTGAAGATCAACCCCACAAAATCCACCGCCATCCTCTTCAAACACCCCAACCTCACACGAAACAAGAAATTCGACCCACGCGACATCACCATCACACTCGACAACACACCCATCGACCTTGTGCCATCCACAAGGTACCTAGGAATCACCTACACACACACATGCTCACTCGACACCGACCTCCAGAACACGCTCAAGAAAGTCCGCAACCGATCCAACCTCCTCCGCCATCTCATGGGAAACTTCCAAGGGTGCCATTCCCGCACTCTTCTCCACACCTACAACACATTCATCCGACCCGTCATCGAGTACCGAGCCCCCATCTACGCATCTCTCCCACACACCAAGACACATCGCATTGCCACATGCGAACGACAAATCCTTCGCCGAATTCACCGCCTCGACCGCTTCCACGCCAGCAATTCCCTCCACCAGGACACAAACACCACCCCCATCACAGACCGTCTTCACAAACTCCAACAAAACTACATCAAACGCACACTCAACAACAACAACACAATTGCCCAAAACACACTCAACACTTCACATAAGTTTCTCACACGCGACAACACTCTTCGCAACCGAGTCCCCCGGATCCCCAGAAGAAAACTGCCCCATCCACCCACGGCGCTTCTCTCAGCGCTGTACCCCGACCTGCCCGACAATCTTCAACTTCTCGTTGAAGAGACGCCCCTCACAATGAGACGCCACTGACGACACCGACAAGACACCCACGACGACATCCACATCCACAGCTTCCTACGAGCCCCAAACTTCTCACTCTTTCACTCACCACCCGACGACACACACACTCCCACACAACATTCATCCATTTCCTTGACTGAAGAGGCCAAAAGCCTAAAACAGTCCGGACTCGTAGATTAAGTTGTAAATATCTTGTATATATTGTATCAAAATCCCTTTTGAAATGTAATTTATTTTGAATAAACGTATTTTGAATTGAATTGAATAGTGCACCATGATTTTAGCTTGAACTTTCAAGTTGACAGGTATATTTTGTGTTCGTTGTGCGTATTACAGTTCGTTTGTGTCGTGTTTTTTTTTTCTTTATTAAGATTAGAAATATTAAAAAATATGCCACCAAAGACAAGCGGTAAAGCAGCGAAAAAGGCTGGAAAAGCTCAAAAGAATATTTCGAAGAGCGACAAGAAAAAGAAGCGCAGGAGGAAGGAAAGCTATGCAATCTATATTTATAAGGTATTGAAGCAAGTACACCCCGATACCGGTATTTCGAGCAAGGCGATGAGCATCATGAACAGTTTCGTTAATGATATCTTTGAACGGATCGCCGCTGAAGCTTCTCGTCTTGCGCATTACAACAAGCGTTCGACGATTACGAGCCGGGAAATTCAAACAGCGGTTCGTCTCTTGTTGCCTGGTGAATTGGCAAAGCACGCAGTCTCTGAAGGTACCAAAGCCGTCACCAAATACACAAGTTCAAAATAGAGAAGTTTTTTCTTTCATCGTTTAAAAAGAAGAAAAAAATGAAATCGGTTCTTTTCAGAACCACAATTAACATTTAAAAGTAAATAAAATTTGTTTCATTAAGTAAA
This sequence comes from Tribolium castaneum, assembly GCF_031307605.1. NCBI lineage: Eukaryota > Metazoa > Arthropoda > Insecta > Coleoptera > Tenebrionidae > Tribolium > Tribolium castaneum. Next base: position 1,287,185 of record NC_087401.1, on the reverse strand, counting down.
AAATAAATCTAATGACCGACCACTCAAATCTAGATTTTTTTTTATCAATCGAAGATCTTTTTAAATTAAATTTAAAATGAAACAGCAAAAACAAATTACATCGGTAAAAGTGCGACGCAAAAGAAATCAAGAAATAGCAGGAAAGTAACATCTCGGATTAATCAAATTCTTAACTCTCTTTAGTGTTTCTTCTATGTCTTAATTTCATTTTTTTTAGTTATTACATTACAAACAATACTACATATTCTGATACGAATTCAATTTCACCTGAGGAATCGGAACCATTGGTTCTTCATTCCTGAACGCACCCTGGGCAGCCATGCCATGCCGTGTTGCCTTAGAAAAAAAAGAAGACGGCGCTCCGGGTTTTCCCCCGAAGTTATCCATTTGATGGAATCTGAAAGGAGCAGCGACGAACTCTTAAATTAGAAATTTAAAAAATATTTATAACATTCTCTCGTTTGTACATCCTTTTTAGTTTAATATTTAGTATTATATTTGGGTGCATAATTAAGACGCGGATTTCTTAAAATAAGTATAAGTTGTTGTGCTGTCATTTATAATTATTACATATTATAATGTCTATATTAGCAACGTAAGGTTGACGTTTCTCCAAAACTGTCACTTTGTCGCTTTAAAGCGACATAACTGAAAAAAACGCTTGTTCTCCCATTTTGTTTATTTTTTATTATTATTATTATTTTTTTTTTTGAAATCAAATGTCCAGTGATTTTTGTAACTAGCTATAGTTACTAGTAACAACGAGTAAACAGAAAATAAATAATTGCCAATTTTAATAAATTGTTACATGGTTTTGTTCTGAATATTATGGTATATTGTTAATACTTGGAGATTCAGAAAAAGTTTTGTGTATGTGTGTTGCGAGCGCAAATTTATATTGTCGATTTTGAGAAAATGCTTCAATCGACAAAGGTACAACTTTGCGCTATTAATAGGTACACTAATAGTTATTATTAATAATTATAAAAAATAAATAGATCAATAGTACTTTCCTCAAAGAAATTAACTAACAATTTATTATAATAAACAAATCTTTTATAGTAGATATCTACCCTAAATGTTTGTTATAAATTCGATTTATAAAACTATATACAAGAGTGGAATGATTAATTTATGGCCTCACATAGAAAACAATAATTTAGCAAAACAATTTTTTGATTACTTTTTACTATAACTACCTTTTTATTACATACACTTGGTTAATCGGGGTTTGGAATCCCATCCATGTGGGTCAATTCTGGTAACTTTTTAAACCAAGTTTTTTAGAGCTGTGATATCTTGAAAATTTTCGTTATATTTTTTCCAGTGTATTTTTTTCTTAAATTGGAAAATAGACTAAAATTTACTTTTTTTAAATTGTCGTATAAAATCTAAAGAATTGCGCTAAAACAGCTCCTTACATTGTTCAGTTTTCGTTTTTCCGGCGAGCTTCTGTGCTCAGAAAATGTGTTTTTGTCAATTTTTTCCCATACCCAAAACTTGATCAAAGATATAATGTGTTTGCTATTTTAAAATTATTAATGCTTGAACTATCTCAGACAACTATTATTTCTAATCTTCCAATATCTTTTTATGACATTTCTACAGGAGAAGCATTCTTAGATTTTCTTGAACTTGATGCATTCTTAAGATTTGTATGGTTTTTTTAAATGTCCAAAATACACTTTCAACCATACTAGGCAATGAAAAAGGTATATCTAATGTATAGAATCTAAGCCACCCATCTCAGCCACTTGACCTGACCTGACCTGACCATACCGTCAGGAGTGAAAGCTTATTCTTTTTCTCCAGGAATTAGCGCCTCCGTTCTTAGATCGTGCACGCTGGTTCCCAAGACATCTTCTGGCCGCCTCCTACGGCAGATGATCTAGGTCCCTCAGCGGGCATTTTTCTACGTCTTTTCGTTTACGAAGAATCAGAGCTTTTCGAACATTGATTTCTTCCTTCTTCCCCCATTTTCTTAGTTTTATAAATCTCCTCTGTAAATTTCTGTAATGTTCTCCAATGCTCATTGTTCTCGAGCATTTTTTCAACTAGATTATCATGTATAAGTTTATTACTTATTTGTAATTCCCACTTCTATCGAATGGCATCGCGTTGATAAAACACATGTTTTCGAAAAACACATGTTCGGCTGTATCTTCCTCGTTGCAGTATACACAGCGGTCATCATCTGCTCGATGCATACGGTGTAGATATGACAGAAAAGCCTTATGTCCTATTAAAAACTGTATTAGGTAGTAATTTACCTGTCTCACAGGTTTTCTCCTTTCCATCTACCGACTTATGTTCGAGATAAGACGATGCGATGCGTCCATTTTCTTTTGGAACTGTTGTCCCATCTGGCTTGCCATGCCGTGATAGATTGCTCTATCACTTTATGCTTGTTGCCTGTTCTATCAAGTACCTTCCTACTGTCTTTAATTTGAAAGGCGATAGAAGCCAGAAGCGACCTCTGCTATTATCTGAGGGGAAATGCTTTTACGCATACCAGACTAGGTCTGGTTATGTGGGACTCGGTCGGTAAATGTGCAAGCCGACAATACCCACTAAAACCCCTCGCGTCACCTTAGGGATCGGAACCATTGGTCCTTCATACCTGAACGCACGCTGGGTAGCCATGCCGGTTTGCATGGCGCCAGAAGAAAAGAAGAGGGCGCTCCGGGGATTCCCCCGAAGTGATCCATTTGATGGAATCTGAAAAGAGCTGCGACAGATAAATGTGGCAATGACATTTGATGCTTACCAGATTCGGAAGATCTGAGTGAGAAGGCATTTTTCGATCACAAGAGAGCCATCCTTGGCCTCTTGCATCTGGACGGACCGTTTTCGTCGTAGTCAACGGCCTCTCGCACCAGGGGGTTCGGGTGGGCTTCCGCCTTCGAAAAGGCTCGCTCGGCGGTCTCACGGAAGAATTCCTCCATCGTCGGCATCTTCGCCTCTCGGTGCAATTGGTTGTTGCGAACAAACCACGGGGCGTTGAATGCTTGACGGAGAAATTTGTTTTGGAAAGTTTGTAACTTATGCATCCGAGTCTTACAGGGCGCGAACGCCCAAGCCACAGAAGCATAAGTCATGGTAGGTCGGATCACTGATTTGTACAACAAGAGCTTGTTGTCAATTGACAACGCGCTCCGCCGACATACGAGAGATCTCAGCATTCCCGTGGCTATCTTACCCTTCGCGAGTGCGTAGTCAAGATGTGGGCCGAAGGAGTTTCCTCTGCACACTTATAAGTTTTTGCTTATATTTCTTCATTTTCAATACCCCTCTCTAATACCCGACCCGACCCGACTCGACTCGACTCGACTCGACCCGACCCGACCCGACCCGACCCGACCCGACCCGACCCGACCCGACCCGACCCGACCCGACTTGACCCGACCCGACCCGACCTGATCTGACCTGACCTAACCTGACTTTATCTTCTTAACTCTATACTTGTACTTGTACAATTATACTCAAACCTTAAACAGATAAATAAAATAATATCTTACTATGATAATTACGTTTAGTCATAGGTATACAGATAGGGAATCAAAAGCTTTGTTCACGATAGCGATCGATGAGCTTGTTCTGGCATTAATTGCATGCACAGTACATATGAGAAAAAAACCTGAACTTTTAGTTACAGGCCGTCGTTCACGGTCGAGAATATAACCTAGATACCGGATCAGTTCAGAACCAGTCCAAACGATCTTCATGTTCATTCGATCAAAGATTTTTAGTTCTAGACTTGCGCAGTTGACGAAAGCGGTTTTGTCTTTGTTACTCTCGTGTTTTGGTGCTTTACTGTCTATTTTATTATTGAGATTTATTTAATATATTACTAAATCGAAATTATTTGTAAAATAACTTTTGTGAATGTGAAAATGAGTAGTTTTTTACATTTTACACTTTTTTGTACCAATGTTTCTCTTTTATAAATGTGTGATAATTTTTTGCGGTTTTCCGATTTTTAAACATTTACTGCATACTTGACAACGGTATATTATTGTTTGTGGTAAACGATAATCCATAGCTGGTTCAGAACCGCACATGCGCTTTAAATGAGTCTTGGACTAATTTAGGATTAGTCCTAAATATCCTACGCAAACAAAGCTAATATTATTAGTACAGAAGCTTTAATATTGGAAAGTAAAAACAAAACAAAAAAATAAATGTAATAGAATTAATAATAACTGATTAAAACAAAAAAAAAGTATTTATATTAAATACTTAATATACTTCCAAATGAAAAATAGTCAAAAAATGACAATTTTATGACAATGCTTAAAATGTTAGTTGCCTGATCTAGAAAATTTACGCATCTTTATTAGCTATAATATCTACAGATAAAGAAAACCATGTTTACTAATTTTTAAAACAATAATGAATTTGTATAAATCTATCTTATTCAAACAAATATTTCTCGATTTTTTAATAAACTTATTTATTAATTATCCTCTTCAATTTTAAAGTAACTCGGTGGCGTTCTGTAATGACTATTTCAATTTTTGTTAATAAAATAAAAATTTGTAACAAATATTATTTTTTTAAATATCTTCAAATTAACACTATAAATATTTTTTATAAAAAACATATTTGTTTCATCAAAAGTTGTAAATTTTTTATTGATTCAATAAAGTCTACAATACTTACTCGGTTTATGAATTAAGTAGATCAGCAGACAAATGATCTAATATTTATAAACATTTGGCAACATTTTAATTAACTTCTTTGACGTTGTGTGCTTAAGAATTAAAAAAAACCAGATTAAACTTAAACTATCTATATCTAGTAAACTTAAACTACTTAATCTATCAATCTGTCTTTCTATCATATTTAAAATTTTCATTTTGTATATGACTTTTTTTACTTCAAATCACAAAAAAAAACAGTTAGAAACACGTTTGTGCTTAACCAAAACATTACATACTTTTTTTTAATCTAAATGCAAAATAGATTATGATACGCCACGTAAAACGTTTCGAGAATTTAATCTTAGTTATTGTTGAAACATGCAATCAAATATTCGGTTCATATATCAAAAATCATCCAAATTAGTAAAAATAGATTTCTACCAAATTTCTATCTAATTGCGTAGGCAAATAAATAAAAATATTTTAGTGATAATTTTTAAATTATCTTCCAAGTTATAATTATTTTTATTTTATACGCGCGCGCCATTGTCGACATCGAAGGAAAGAGTTTCCTATTATCTAGGTATTATTAATTTATTAAAAAGTACCAATTTATTACTGAGTGCAAGAGAGAGAGAGAAAGAGACAAACAGACATTAGGTATATCTGTTTTAGTAGAATTTACAATTTGTGAAGTGTCACTTGAAAAAAAGCATCTCATATAAACGAAAGAAGTAAACTACATTGTCATCTGTTGTTGTTGTTGTTGTTGTTGTTGTTGTTGTTGTTGTTGTTGTTGTTGTTCTTTTCTATAATAATTTTGGTTCCAAGTTGAATTTTGGTTTTTACTTTAGGTAAAGAAAAACAAAACAGTAAGATGCAAACAAATAAAACCAAAGTATATTTTAACGTGTATAGGTTGGTAACTAACTACCTACATATTCTTCACTATAACACATTTTTGTGTTTGTGTAAAGTGACAGAATTTGTATTACGTAGGTGGATAGAACTAACTATTGAAATTGAAATTGAAATACAAAATTGATAAGTTTAAAAATAGTTTTCAGTGAATGTTGCTAATAGTTAGAACGTATAGATGACAACGCATTGCAACGAAACGAATCAAATTTGTTTCTATTTAGAAATGCATTTTATTTATAAAATAGAGTATTGTACAATAATGAAACATCGGTAAAGTTATAAGTATACTAAAACAACAAATATTAATAAAATAAACGTTTTTATTGTGACATTTTCTATCATACAACAGTTTACATCAAACGTTTGCATCTTCGAATGTTTTTTGAGATTTCGTTGTTTTTATCAAGACCAAAGTATAGAAAAAACTTTTAGAAAACATAAACAACTATTTTTTTTTAATGTTTGCATTCAATGTACCCTAATGACTCCTGGGGCCCGTCATCTTCCAAAAAGTTCCGGTTTCGTAGTTGGTTTCGTTTCGTGCATCGACTGTTTTGAAAGAATTTTTCCGCACAAAAACAAAAGTATTTAAAAAAATTCTTATTGGCATTCGGTAGAGGATAGATTAGACTTTCGACAGACCAAAGACCAACTTTTCACGTTTACCCAGTAAGTATCTGTCGACGACGTCGCAGTTTGATGTTCTCTTTAACCGCGAATAAGTCGTCGGTACGGCGAGCGTCTGTAAGGACGTCACTAGGTCCTGAGAATAGTCGTTTCGTTGATATAAATTTCAGAATATATAGGAAAAATCTTTTTTTCAAAATTGGTTTTGTCGTCGACTCGAAAACATTGACGATCGTCAAAAAGGAACGATGTCATCACGCCAAAGTCTAGTGTGAGGCCCCGATAATTTTAATGTTGGCGAGCGTGGTGTTTGTTTAGTCCGCGGTCGGGTTTATTTTCTAGGCAATAAAAACTTAGTCGTGGCGCGAAAATATCATATCATCATCATTCGCAAGGCAGTCTCAGTTCCTTTCGCGTTCTCGAGGTGAACACATCGAGTCTCTGCGCTGACTCTGATCGCTCAGCCACTCGATTGTTTGCTAAGTGAAGTGACAGTGAAATCCAAAGTGATAAATTGCAAAAGTTTCCACAATGGAGAACGAGCGTCGGCTCCGCTCCAAGGGCCCGGTGAAACACTCACCAAAAAAACCCCTCAACCTACCCACTTCACTTCCGTCTTCTGCAAACTCTCCAAAAACGCTTCCCCAAAACAAACCCATTCCGTCCCTTATGGACAAAAAAATTTTGCCACCCCCACAAACTCACGCCACTACATTAAAATCCACAAAACACACCCAACAACGTTCACGCACACCCTCACCATCAAACTCCGAAACATCAGCATCCTTTTCGTCTACCACTTCGGAAAAATCGTCTTCAACTACCACTTCAAAAAAACTCTCATTTCGCTACTCAATCCAAAACATCCCTGCCCCACTCGCCACTCAAAAAAGCTTTTACTCTCACCTCATTTCACTCGGCCTCCACCAAATTGACTCTCTAAAAGTCAATTACAACAAATCCGCTCTTCTTGTTCTTTCCAGGCAACTTACCCCTAACCAAATTTCAACGCTTCAAGCTGGCTTCCCTGGCTCGAAAATCCAGTTCAAACTCTTAAACCCCACACGCCTCCTACCCCAAATCGAACCCAAACCTATCACTTTTTCCATCGTTGTCAGAGACGTCAGCTCTGACATCGAACCCCAAGACGTCATTTCAGCCCTGAATAATTTCCACATTCAAAAAGTTTGGCGCATCATTTCCGCCAAAACCAACAAACCAACTCCTCTCATGCGTATCGTGACACCGGACAAAACGGCGATCGACACACTCCTGTCAAATGGCCTTTCACTTTTCGGCCACGTTCACCCCTGCGAGCCGTCGCACCCCCCAAAACCAGCCCCTCTCCAGTGCGCCAAGTGCTTCACATTTGGCCATTCTTTTTCCCAATGCCCCAACAAGCCCATCTGCCCCACTTGCCCCGACAATCATCGGTCAAAACCGTGCCCTTCCGCAGTTTCAAACCCCAAATGCCCCAAATGCCAGGGGAATCACCCCGCCTGGTCCCGAGATTGCCCCCAATTTATCAAACCCTCCCAAATGACCCCAGAAACCCCCGTCGTTCCCATCAAAATCGTTGACAAGGAATTCGATCCCGAAAATTCTGACGACGACTCCGACGAGCGCGAACCCTTCGTTTCTGCCCGTCAATTCCTACGCTTCATCACAAAAACCCTTTTTGACCTTTTTCCGTTCGAGAAACAGAAAATCCAATCTGTTCTCGAACATTCCGCTCGCGCTTGTCTCCGACGCGATCTAAAAATCTCACACTCATCAAACAAAATTCACTTCACTTTTGGATAAATCCACCATTTCGGTGAATCCTTCTGGCCCCCGTTTCAAAAATGGCTTCTCTGAATTTCGCCACAGTCAATACGGGAGGGATTTCTCGTAAATTTGCCTCCTTGAGACATTTTCTACACATCGACCAAATTCACATCGCAGCAATCACAGAGACACAATCCAAACGACCCGTAAACATCACAGGCTTCCACTCCTACAACAAACCCAGCCCCACAACCCGAGCCAAACACGGCGTCACACTTCTTGTCTCAACTTCACTCGCTTCATCTCAACACATCTTACCCCCTCATCTTGACCACCTTCAAGCCGTTGCAGCCACCATTCACATTAACAATTTAAACATTCTGTTTATTTGTTATTACAATCCTCCTCTCGAAACCGTCAGTACCCAACTCCTCGATTACACTTCCACATTCAGACACGCAGTCATTCTCGGAGACTTCAACGCTCGACACACCGATTTTGGTGACACAATTTCAAACACAAACGGCAGACACCTCACACGCTCTCTCAACACTCTTCCTCTTTGTCGTCTTCGAAATCAATTTCCCACACTCATCAATCACGTTGGCACATCGATCGTAGACCACATCATTGTGACCGATAATCTCACACACATCACAAACACAGACTCTTTCATTGGCACCACAGTCACCTCCGATCATCTCCCTCTTGTCTCAAACTTCACACTTCAAGGCCCCCAACCGCGACCCACGCACATCCCCATTTTCGATTTCAACAACACAAACTGGACCGACTTTCAAAATTACATCACAAACAACCTCCCACACATTGACGACACACTTGACCCCAACACCATTGACACACAAGTAACACAACTAACACAACTCATCAAACAAGCTCAAACACTTTTTGTACCCATCAAACACATTCCAACTAATCGCAAACCATTGCCCCCTCAAATCCTTGCCCTCATCCGAGTCAAACGCCGAATTTATCGCGAATTCGTGCAAACCAGATCTCCAGTCCTCAAAACTGTCTTTAACCGTCTCAATGCACAAATAAGACGTGACATCAACCAATTTCGTCTTGCCCACTGGTCAAACAGTTGTAGCTCCCTCGATTACCGAGACGGTAAAAAGTTTTGGGACAAATTCAATTCACTCACAGGCCGAAAATCTCACCCCATCCACCATTTGTCAGTCAACAACACCATTTTTAACACCCCACAAGACAAAGCAAATTGTTTTGCTGCTACCCTCCAAAACATCCACCAAGTCCCCAATGACCCACATTTCAACCAACACTTTTTTAACACAGTCACTAACAACACTCTCCGTTTCAGGCAAAACCTCCCCCGACTTGACTACGACGCTGACCTCGACCCAGACCCCGACCCAGACTTTCCACCCGACAACCCGGACTTGACCGCTCCAACCACCGACGACGAGATCAAAGCCCTCATTATCCGGCTGAAGAACTCGAAAGCCCCAGGACCAGACCAGATCAAACCCATTCTTCTCAAACATCTCCCTGACACAGCCATCACATCCATCACCACAATTTACAATTCTTGCTTCAATTCCGGTCACTTTCCAACCCCATGGAAAGAAGCCACCACCATCATGATTCCCAAGCCCAACAAAGACCCCAACAACCCACTTTCTTATCGTCCCATCTCTCTCCTCAACATTCTGGGAAAAATCTTCGAAACAATTCTTGCCTCTCGTCTCCGACACACTCTCGAAGAAAACAACCTACTGCCCCCTGAACAATTCGGTTTTCGCCCCCATCGCTCCACTTCCGACCCCACTTTCGAACTCTTCACCGACTCAACCCGGAGTGCCAATCTCGGCCAGTGCACACTAGCCGTCTTCTTGGACGTCGAACGTGCATTTGACCGTGTTTGGCACGATGGTCTCATCCAAAAATTTCTTTCCCACAACATCAACCTCAACTTCATCAAATTAATCGACTCTTTTCTCTCAAACCGCTCCTGCAAAGTCAAAGTCCAAAATTCCTTTTCTTATCCCGTCCCCCTTCTCTCCGGGGTCCCTCAAGGCTCCGTTCTGTCGCCCATTCTTTACATTTTTTACAGTTCTGATTTTCCTGTTTCAGATCTTCACCAGACCAAAACCCGCTTCTTCGCCGACGACACCGCCCTCTGGACATCCCGGACCACCGCCGCCTCAGCCTCCAGGACCCTGCAGCCCCTCCTCAACCAGATCTCCACATGGACTCGCAAGTGGAGAGTGAAGATCAACCCCACAAAATCCACCGCCATCCTCTTCAAACACCCCAACCTCACACGAAACAAGAAATTCGACCCACGCGACATCACCATCACACTCGACAACACACCCATCGACCTTGTGCCATCCACAAGGTACCTAGGAATCACCTACACACACACATGCTCACTCGACACCGACCTCCAGAACACGCTCAAGAAAGTCCGCAACCGATCCAACCTCCTCCGCCATCTCATGGGAAACTTCCAAGGGTGCCATTCCCGCACTCTTCTCCACACCTACAACACATTCATCCGACCCGTCATCGAGTACCGAGCCCCCATCTACGCATCTCTCCCACACACCAAGACACATCGCATTGCCACATGCGAACGACAAATCCTTCGCCGAATTCACCGCCTCGACCGCTTCCACGCCAGCAATTCCCTCCACCAGGACACAAACACCACCCCCATCACAGACCGTCTTCACAAACTCCAACAAAACTACATCAAACGCACACTCAACAACAACAACACAATTGCCCAAAACACACTCAACACTTCACATAAGTTTCTCACACGCGACAACACTCTTCGCAACCGAGTCCCCCGGATCCCCAGAAGAAAACTGCCCCATCCACCCACGGCGCTTCTCTCAGCGCTGTACCCCGACCTGCCCGACAATCTTCAACTTCTCGTTGAAGAGACGCCCCTCACAATGAGACGCCACTGACGACACCGACAAGACACCCACGACGACATCCACATCCACAGCTTCCTACGAGCCCCAAACTTCTCACTCTTTCACTCACCACCCGACGACACACACACTCCCACACAACATTCATCCATTTCCTTGACTGAAGAGGCCAAAAGCCTAAAACAGTCCGGACTCGTAGATTAAGTTGTAAATATCTTGTATATATTTTATCAAAATCCCTTTTGAAATGTAATTTATTTTGAATAAACGTATTTTGAATTGAATTGAAAAGGCAGTCTCCGTCGATGTCGGTCGACTGCTCCAGTGTCAGCCAAGTGAAGTGAACAAAAATCTTGAAAGTGACAAGAATAAAAAATTCGAAAGTTTACAAATTCGTTGAAGGGGGCTACAAAAGCCCGCTTCGTGGAAAAATTACTAAACACCCCAACACTGAAGATTTAAACGAGATGCAAGACGACAACTGCAACCGGACCAGACGAGAAAACTTCTACCCAATCTACAAGAAATCAAAAACCGCCTTAAACAACATAGAAATGGACGACGTTCAAACCTATAACAAATTTGCTCCACTTGCAAATCTTCAAGATTACTGTGAAACCAACAACGAAAACTCTTTAGAAGAAACGACCGAACCTAGGCAAAACCCAAAAGTAACCAAAACTATTCCAACCCAAACAAGGAAAACCAAACAGCCACCTATAATCATCAAATCTGCAATTACCAAACCACTACAGTTTCATCAAGAAATCAAAAAAATGATGAAAAATCATCAATTTAGGATCCTATACCTTAAAACAGAAACAAAAATCTATACAGAAGAGAAAGAAGCAAGAAATCTAATCATCAACCAACTCAACCACTCAAACATCAGCTTCTACACATTTACTCCAAAAGACGAAAAGATATATAAGTTAGTCCTAAAAGCAGCACCATTTACGACAATTCAAGAAATCGAAACTACATTGGAAGAAAATGAAATTTATGACACAACATGTATCAAATTAAAATCAAGGAATGACCACTCCCAATCATTCCTGATATCCACCCAACGCAAAGAAGACTTAGAGAAAATTCAAAAAATTAAATCCTTGGACCACATCGATATAAAATGGGAACAATACTACAAGAGAAACCTAATTTCTCAGTGTTACCGCTGCCAGGCCTTTGGACATGGAAGTGGAACCTGTAACCTACCTCCCAGATGCGTAAAGTGCGCCGGCAATCACCTCACAGAACAACATCCAGATCCAGTAGACAACCCCAAGTGCGCCAACTGCAGCGGCCCCCATACGGCTAACCACAAAAATTGTCCAACTTATCTAGAAAGTGTTGAGAAAATTTACACCAAAATAAATACACAGGTAAGTGGCAGAAACCAGCAAGCCAAGTTCACCTCGAAATTTAGTAACTCTCATACAACTTACGCAACAATAGCTAAATCAACTCCCCAAACAATTGCAACACTTTCTCAAACCTCACCGCCTAACTTAACACAAACGAAATCCCACTCACCAAATTCAGACAACCCTAATCTTGATGATTTCAAAACGCTTATGAACGAATTAAAAGAAATAAATCAAATCTGCAATCTAAAAGAACTCATCAACATAGTACGACAATTAAAAGCCCAATTAAAAAATGCAAAAACAACTATGGATAAAATACTTATACTAAACGATCTATCTGATAGCCTAAACTTAATATAAATGAATAAAAAATCTATAAAAATTTTTATCTTGGAACTCAAATGGAATTATACCCAAAATTGACGAACTAATCCTTACTATTGACAAACATGATATAGATGTAATATTAATACAAGAAGCTCAATTAAACAACCGAAACCCCCCGCCTATTTTTCAATTCACAAAACTAACAAATCAATTCCATCGTGGTCTCATCACATACATCAAAAACTCACTTCCACACCATCAACTAGAAAACACAGGCATCAGCCTTACTGTAGTCATAGACAACAAAATTAAATAATAAACGCATATATCCCACCAAACTACAACCTTACTACACGTATGCTAGACAACATCCTCTCCCCACCTCCCTACAAAACTTTTCTTTTTGGCGACCTAAATTCTAAACACACCACCTGGAATTGCCAACTAAACAACACAAATGGAAATCTTATACTAAACTATACCGACACAAACAATCTAGAAGTTATATTCCCTATTAATTCACACACACACTTTCCCTACAACATAAACCACAACCCATCCACAATTGACATCGGCATAATTAAAAACTTAAACTGCACTACCCCAATCACACTAGACCCCCTCCCTTCAGACCATCTACCCATATACACAGAAATTAAACTAAACAATCCCATTTCACTCAACCCTAATAACTACAACAAAAATATCAACTGGAAAAAATTTAAAAATATCCTAAAAACGATACCTTCTATAACTAAAATCGACAACAAAGACGAACTGGACCAAGCAGTTCAAAAAATTAACACAAATATCCAAAACGCTATTAAACACTCTTCACAAAACGCTACTTCTCAAAACAAGTACATACTTAAACTACCAACAACACTACTAGATGAAATTAAACTAAATAGGAAACTTAGAAAAAGATTAAACACTTACCCCAATAATGCCCTTAAACAACAAATTAACACGCAAACTCAATCGATCCAATCTCAAATCAGTCAAATTAAAACAGAAAACTGGAACAACAAAGTTAAACAAATTACTAACAAAAACAAAAACTCTCTGTGGAACCTTGCCAGAAACTTAAAAAGAAACACAATCAACTACACTCTTCCTCCCCTAATAAATCCAACAGATAACACGAAATTATACTCAAACTCAGATAAAGCAAACATCATAGCACAAGTCTTTCACAAAGTACACACTATGAACAACAGTTTAGGAGACCAAGAAACCATAATCAAAACCAATAAAGTTATTAAAGCTTTCGAAGCCATAAATCCGCCTACCCCAACAGACCAAATCCCATCAAACAGCGAAATTAATAATATAATATCTAAAATTAAAGCATCCAAGACCCCAGGGGAAGACAAAATTTATGGTGCAATGATAAAAAACCTCCCTAAAGCAACCCTAGTCAGCATCTATACAATACTGAAAACTTCTATATCACTACAACACTTCCCAAAAAACTGGAAAAATGCTTTAATTATTCCAATCAAAAAACCGAACAAAAATCATTCCCTCCCCTCCAATTATCGCCCCATCAGCTTACTCCCCATCCTCTCCAAAATTTTAGAAAAATTAATCCTCAACAGACTTAAACGCTTTCTAAAAGCCAACAACATATTAATACCCGAACAATTTGGGTTCAAAGATAAGCACAACACAACCCTTCAACTCGCCAGAATTGTAGATACAATTTCCACCTCATATACAAATAACAAAATTTCCACTCTCATATCTCTTGACATCGAAAAAGCCTTTGATACCGTTTGGCATCAAGGCCTTATTATCAAACTATTAAAATTTAAAATACCCCACTATCTAACAAAAATTATTAAATCATTCCTCGACAACAGAACATTCCAAGTTTCTCTAAAAAATACCCTCTCTAAAAAACACCCTATCCCCGCAGGAGTTCCACAAGGAGCCGTACTATCCCCAACCCTTTTTAATCTATACATAAACGACATCCCACGATCATCCAATACTACACTATCCCTATTCGCCGATGACACTGCATTAATTTCACAGTCATGGCAAGCCAAAATAGCCAACACTAAAATTCAATCGCACCTAGATAAACTCTCACAATTCTATAACAAATGGAAAATTAAAATAAATGCTAGCAAGACCACCCTAACCCACTTTACACACAAGAAAAAATTTAAAACTACGACAATACATATTAACAATTTCCCCATTTCCCCTACTTCCGACACAAAACTGCTAGGACTTACTCTCGACAAAAAACTCACATTCACCAAACATATCAACAACGCAATTAATAAGGCTCAAACAGCCTATGTCACTCTTCTCCCCTTACTAAACTACAAAAGCCCACTCACAATTGAACTAAAAACTTATATATATCAAACATACATATTACCTATCATTCTCTACGCATCCCCAATCTGGTCACCACTCACCAATCAACAAAACATAGACAAAATTCAAAAATTTCAGAACAAAATACTTAGGACGATTACCAATCTACCAAAATATACACTCACAACCGAACTACACAAAACTACTAACACCCTAACTATAAAAAATAAACTTTCTCAAATAAACAAAAATTTTTTTCAAGAACAAATTAAAAAGACAAACCTTACCAAAAACATTGCCAATCTAAACCATCTAAATAGAAACTTTAAATTTCGTAAAAAACTTCTATCTTCCTACACCTAAACCAATCTATCACAATCCCCATGAAGCAATCCCTACACAATTAGTTAACCTACATTAAAACTCTAAGCTGGATTCTGCCACTCCCAACCTTACATATCAACTCACATTTACTCTGTTAAACATTTTATATTTTACCATGTATACTGTAGGGTTTTTTACAAACATTTTTTCCCAGAATACAAATTAAATCATATGTACCTTAAATTTTGTATAAATTTACACAACTGGATAAACAAATGTATACACCAGTACAAAATACTATAATAAGAAATATTTAGGATTCTCTCGGGACTAGCCCGGGATACCCATGTAAATATGTAAAAAACGTAATCAATAAATATTTTCAAATGGCAAAAATGGCGCGAAAATATCTTTAGTTTGAGCGCTCGTGTATTCGAATTGTGTTGGTTGGTTCGTTTAGGTTTATATTTACCTACTATATACTACCTATCAAGTATATATCTATTCTGCTGTCATAATAATAATACGAGAATACGAGAAAAAAATGGCAGACGTAGAAAATCAATCCGCATCGGCTAATGCTGCTGCTTCGACGACTTCACCTCAAGTTCATCATCATGCTAAAAAGGAGAAGAAAGCAAAAAATCCTAGAGCCAAACCTTCTCATCCTCCCACTTCCGAGATGGTCAATAACGCTATTAAGGGTTTAAAGGAACGTGGTGGTTCTTCTCTTCAAGCTATAAAAAAATTCGTCGCCGCCAATTACAAGGTAGATGCCGAGAAAGTTGCACCATTTATCAAGAAGTATCTAAAAGGCGCCGTCGCTTCTGGTTCTTTGGTTCAGACGAAAGGTAAGGGAGCTTCTGGATCGTTTAAACTTGCTTCCTCGTCCGCCTCCGGTGGTGGTGCAAAGGCCAGAGCTGCTGCTGCTGCTTCTGCTGCTAGAGCTGCTGCCGCCGCGGCAGCCGCTGCTACTGGCGAAAGAAAGAAAAAATCCTCAGCAGTTTCAAAAGTTAAAAAAAACACTGGAAAACGTTCCGCCGTTTCGGCACCAAAAACCGGTAAGAAACCATCTTCGCCAAAAGCGAAAAAAGTCGCAGCCGAAAAGAAGAGCGTAGCCGTCGCGAAAGCAAAAAAGGCCGCTTCTGTCGGCGCTGAGAAGAAAACAACCGCTGCTTCCTCTACAGGTAGAGCTGTTGCGGCAACAGCTTCATCAAAGCCGAAATCACCTTCGAAAGCAAAGAAATCAAATAAGGCCGGTCCAACGAAGAAACCTAAGGCACCGAAACCAAAAAGCGCCAAGGCTATATCTGCTAAAGCGAAGAAATCTCCTGCTTCTCCTAAAAGAAAGAAGTGAGCTATGGCAATAATCTCATTTGTCGTCGTCTTCGTCGTCGTCGACTACGAACCGATGATGATGATAATGATGATGATGATGATGGTGGTGACGTCCTGGATTATCGACTGTTTAAGGCCGTCGAGGGCATACATAAATGGCCCTTTTCAGGGCCACAAATTAATTTCTATACAAATAAAAAAAAGTTTTCACACCTATCTGCATATACCTAAATCGAAATATAATTATTAATTTATACAAACAAACAAACGATAATGTCTGTAGGGTGTCGGCGCTAAAAACGCATTATCCCTCCTCACCTACCTAACCACTTTTATGACTTTATTCGATATTTAACTTTACTCATTTTTATGGTACCTACTTAAATAAATTAAATTCTTTTGATGCCGCCGCCGTTCTTGAAGTACCGATCAATTAAAACGATTTGTTTACCTACCCTTAACCAGAGCGAACAATCATAAATAAAAGCATCATTGTTTTTATTGTTTGACAGAGTTTAAAATTCATTATGATCCGCGTACTATTACTTTAATTACTGTCAATATTGCGAAACATTTTCATTTGTAAACAATTTTGTGGTTCTGAAAAGAACCGTTTTTTTTTTTGTTTATTTTTTCATTTTAAGCTCGTTCTCCTCGAATACGTCTTGCCAGTTGGATGTCTTTAGGCATGATGGTGACGCGTTTTGCATGGATGGCACATAAATTTGTATCTTCAAAAAGTCCGACAAGATACGCTTCACTCGCTTCTTGGAGTGCCATAACGGCAGAACTTTGGAAACGAAGATCGGTCTTGAAATCCTGGGCTATTTCCCTGACCAAGCGTTGGAAGGGCAATTTACGAATCAACAGTTCGGTGCTTTTCTGATAACGACGAATTTCACGCAGTGCCACTGTACCGGGCCTGTAGCGATGAGGTTTTTTCACTCCTCCAGTGGCGGGTGCGCTTTTTCTTGCTGCCTTAGTGGCAAGCTGTTTTCGTGGAGCTTTTCCACCGGTCGATTTACGAGCAGTTTGTTTGGTACGGGCCATTTTTTTGACTACTTCTTTATCCCTCAACTACACATACACACACATAAACACCTACGTACGTCACTAACAACGGCGACGGTTCATATGACCCTGCAACAAAATTTTTCGCCGTATTTTATTAACTAGGGTGACACTATGCGTTATCTGATTGGTCAAAAAAGTAACTTAAGAGGCGGAGCGAAACTAAACTATAAAATGAGTTGACTAATCTGGCGAGCAGGTAGTTGTTTTCGACGAAGCAGTCAAATCTGTGTCGTTTTCTTTTGTGAAACAAAGCTTAATTTGAATCAATAATCATTCAAAATGACCGGTCGTGGCAAAGGTGGAAAGGGATTGGGAAAAGGTGGAGCAAAACGTCATCGTAAAGTTTTACGTGATAACATCCAGGGCATCACGAAGCCCGCGATCAGAAGATTGGCACGTCGTGGAGGAGTGAAACGTATCTCCGGTCTCATTTACGAAGAAACCAGAGGTGTCCTGAAGGTATTCCTCGAAAACGTCATTCGTGATGCCGTCACCTACACCGAACACGCAAAACGTAAAACCGTCACCGCCATGGATGTCGTTTACGCTTTGAAGCGTCAAGGGCGTACACTTTACGGTTTTGGCGGTTAAGTTTTTTTTATAACCTATGTTTTATCTATGAGACTACGAGGCGACGACAATACCGGTATACCAGCATTGTTTGGTTTTTATGTTTCTTCCTCATCGTTAGTTACATCAATCTACTCTCTACTATTCATCGCATTTTAATTTTCGACGAAAAAAAACGGTTCTTTTCAGAACCACAAAAATATTTCTAAACAAATGAAAAAAGTACGTATCACAAGGCTCTCAGTTAAACCACCAGTATAATAAATGTTTGATTTCCAAACTGTTTTTATATTTCTAGGAAATGTAACAAATAAAGTTGTGTGGTTTTTATGACTTTGTTGTTTAATCAATCGTATGCTTTTCCTTAAAGGGATGAATTTTGACTTTTCAGAGATAAATAATAATTACCACTAAAGAAAGAAAACATCAAAGCCTAACCGATATACATGGATTAGCTAGCCCCCCACCGGCGCGGCGTGTAGCTCGCCGTCTAGGAGAGGCAATAAAAATTTACCTGCTTTTAAACTATTAAGAAAATAAAACATCTTGAGTGCTCTTTTTTTTTTAAATCGTGCAATAAATTTTTGCCAAGTTTTATGTAACTTTAAGTAGGTATGTTTATTTACTCTTTAAAAAAAGTTTGTGATTCTTTTTTTTATTTGTTAAAAAAATGATGGCCCTGAGAAGGGCCGATATTATTATTTTTTTGTAGCTTGCTGCTTCTCACAGCAACTAGAGAGACAACAGTTAGCTGTTTATGGTTTCTTTTCGGTTTTTTTCGGCAAAAGGACCGCCTGGATGTTGGGTAAAACACCACCTTGAGCGATTGTCACACCGGAAAGGAGCTTGTTTAATTCTTCGTCATTTCTGATGGCCAATTGAAGATGACGTGGAATAATACGAGTTTTTTTGTTGTCACGAGCAGCATTTCCAGCCAATTCAAGAACTTCAGCGGCAAGATATTCCATCACAGCCGCCAAATAAACTGGAGCACCGGCACCGACTCGTTCGGCGTAATTACCTTTACGAAGTAAACGATGTATTCTTCCAACAGGAAACTGAAGACCGGCCCTGCTCGAACGAGACTTGGCTTTTCCTTTTACCTTTCCTCCTTTTCCACGTCCAGACATGTTGATATGATGGTGGTTTTCGTAGTTTATGGAAAAGTCAAAATAAACTATAAGAATATGCTGCGCGTATAACTTGTATGCTACTACTGCGACTGCGAATGACTAAAGTTGCGTTTCTGGCTTCGTATTTATACGGTTACTTATAGAGAAGTCGTATTTCTGACTGGATGATTATACTAAAAGGTGGGGTCTTGATTCGGAGTAAATTCGTATATAAAACATTTTTAACAAGTAGTGCACCAGTTCCTTTCGCGTTCTCGAGGTGAACACATCGAGTCTCTGCGCTGACTCTGATCGCTCAGCCACTCGATTGTTTGCTAAGTGAAGTGACAGTGAAATCCAAAGTGATAAATTGCAAAAGTTTCCACAATGGAGAACGAGCGTCGGCTCCGCTCCAAGGGCCCGGTGAAACACTCACCAAAAAAACCCCTCAACCTACCCACTTCACTTCCGTCTTCTGCAAACTCTCCAAAAACGCTTCCCCAAAACAAACCCATTCCGTCCCTTATGGACAAAAAAATTTTGCCACCCCCACAAACTCACGCCACTACATTAAAATCCACAAAACACACCCAACAACGTTCACGCACACCCTCACCATCAAACTCCGAAACATCAGCATCCTTTTCGTCTACCACTTCGGAAAAATCGTCTTCAACTACCACTTCAAAAAAACTCTCATTTCGCTACTCAATCCAAAACATCCCTGCCCCACTCGCCACTCAAAAAAGCTTTTACTCTCACCTCATTTCACTCGGCCTCCACCAAATTGACTCTCTAAAAGTCAATTACAACAAATCCGCTCTTCTTGTTCTTTCCAGGCAACTTACCCCTAACCAAATTTCAACGCTTCAAGCTGGCTTCCCTGGCTCGAAAATCCAGTTCAAACTCTTAAACCCCACACGCCTCCTACCCCAAATCGAACCCAAACCCATCACTTTTTCCATCGTTGTCAGAGACGTCAGCTCTGACATCGAACCCCAAGACGTCATTTCAGCCCTGAATAATTTCCACATTCAAAAAGTTTGGCGCATCATTTCCGCCAAAACCAACAAACCAACTCCTCTCATGCGTATCGTGACACCGGACAAAACGGCGATCGACACACTCCTGTCAAATGGCCTTTCACTTTTCGGCCACGTTCACCCCTGCGAGCCGTCGCACCCCCCAAAACCAGCCCCTCTCCAGTGCGCCAAGTGCTTCACATTTGGCCATTCTTTTTCCCAATGCCCCAACAAGCCCATCTGCCCCACTTGCCCCGACAATCATCGGTCAAAACCGTGCCCTTCCGCAGTTTCAAACCCCAAATGCCCCAAATGCCAGGGGAATCACCCCGCTTGGTCCCGAGATTGCCCCCAATTTATCAAACCCTCCCAAATGACCCCAGAAACCCCCGTCGTTCCCATCAAAATCGTTGACAAGGAATTCGATCCCGAAAATTCTGACGACGACTCCGACGAGCGCGAACCCTTCGTTTCTGCCCGTCAATTCCTACGCTTCATCACAAAAACCCTTTTTGACCTTTTTCCGTTCGAGAAACAGAAAATCCAATCTGTTCTCGAACATTCCGCTCGCGCTTGTCTCCGACGCGATCTAAAAATCTCACACTCATCAAACAAAATTCACTTCACTTTTGGATAAATCCACCATTTCGGTGAATCCTTCTGGCCCCCGTTTCAAAAATGGCTTCTCTGAATTTCGCCACAGTCAATACGGGAGGGATTTCTCGTAAATTTGCCTCCTTGAGACATTTTCTACACATCGACCAAATTCACATCGCAGCAATCACAGAGACACAATCCAAACGACCCGTAAACATCACAGGCTTCCACTCCTACAACAAACCCAGCCCCACAACCCGAGCCAAACACGGCGTCACACTTCTTGTCTCAACTTCACTCGCTTCATCTCAACACATCTTACCCCCTCATCTTGACCACCTTCAAGCCGTTGCAGCCACCATTCACATTAACAATTTAAACATTCTGTTTATTTGTTATTACAATCCTCCTCTCGAAACCGTCAGTACCCAACTCCTCGATTACACTTCCACATTCAGACACGCAGTCATTCTCGGAGACTTCAACGCTCGACACACCGATTTTGGTGACACAATTTCAAACACAAACGGCAGACACCTCACACGCTCTCTCAACACTCTTCCTCTTTGTCGTCTTCGAAATCAATTTCCCACACTCATCAATCACGTTGGCACATCGATCGTAGACCACATCATTGTGACCGATAATCTCACACACATCACAAACACAGACTCTTTCATTGGCACCACAGTCACCTCCGATCATCTCCCTCTTGTCTCAAACTTCACACTTCAAGGCCCCCAACCGCGACCCACGCACATCCCCATTTTCGATTTCAACAACACAAACTGGACCGACTTTCAAAATTACATCACAAACAACCTCCCACACATTGACGACACACTTGACCCCAACACCATTGACACACAAGTAACACAACTAACACAACTCATCAAACAAGCTCAAACACTTTTTGTACCCATCAAACACATTCCAACAAATCGCAAACCATTGCCCCCTCAAATCCTTGCCCTCATCCGAGTCAAACGCCGAATTTATCGCGAATTCGTGCAAACCAGATCTCCAGTCCTCAAAACTGTCTTTAACCGTCTCAATGCACAAATAAGACGTGACATCAACCAATTTCGTCTTGCCCACTGGTCAAACAGTTGTAGCTCCCTCGATTACCGAGACGGTAAAAAGTTTTGGGACAAATTCAATTCACTCACAGGCCGAAAATCTCACCCCATCCACCATTTGTCAGTCAACAACACCATTTTTAACACCCCACAAGACAAAGCAAATTGTTTTGCTGCTACCCTCCAAAACATCCACCAAGTCCCCAATGACCCACATTTCAACCAACACTTTTTTAACACAGTCACTAACAACACTCTCCGTTTCAGGCAAAACCTCCCCCGACTTGACTACGACGCTGACCTCGACCCAGACCCCGACCCAGACTTTCCACCCGACAACCCGGACTTGACCGCTCCAACCACCGACGACGAGATCAAAGCCCTCATTATCCGGCTGAAGAACTCGAAAGCCCCAGGACCAGACCAGATCAAACCCATTCTTCTCAAACATCTCCCTGACACAGCCATCACATCCATCACCACAATTTACAATTCTTGCTTCAATTCCGGTCACTTTCCAACCCCATGGAAAGAAGCCACCACCATCATGATTCCCAAGCCCAACAAAGACCCCAACAACCCACTTTCTTATCGTCCCATCTCTCTCCTCAACATTCTGGGAAAAATCTTCGAAACAATTCTTGCCTCTCGTCTCCGACACACTCTCGAAGAAAACAACCTACTGCCCCCTGAACAATTCGGTTTTCGCCCCCATCGCTCCACTTCCGACCCCACTTTCGAACTCTTCACCGACTCAACCCGGAGTGCCAATCTCGGCCAGTGCACACTAGCCGTCTTCTTGGACGTCGAACGTGCATTTGACCGTGTTTGGCACGATGGTCTCATCCAAAAATTTCTTTCCCACAACATCAACCTCAACTTCATCAAATTAATCGACTCTTTTCTCTCAAACCGCTCCTGCAAAGTCAAAGTCCAAAATTCCTTTTCTTATCCCGTCCCCCTTCTCTCCGGGGTCCCTCAAGGCTCCGTTCTGTCGCCCATTCTTTACATTTTTTACAGTTCTGATTTTCCTGTTTCAGATCTTCACCAGACCAAAACCCGCTTCTTCGCCGACGACACCGCCCTCTGGACATCCCGGACCACCGCCGCCTCAGCCTCCAGGACCCTGCAGCCCCTCCTCAACCAGATCTCCACATGGACTCGCAAGTGGAGAGTGAAGATCAACCCCACAAAATCCACCGCCATCCTCTTCAAACACCCCAACCTCACACGAAACAAGAAATTCGACCCACGCGACATCACCATCACACTCGACAACACACCCATCGACCTTGTGCCATCCACAAGGTACCTAGGAATCACCTACACACACACATGCTCACTCGACACCGACCTCCAGAACACGCTCAAGAAAGTCCGCAACCGATCCAACCTCCTCCGCCATCTCATGGGAAACTTCCAAGGGTGCCATTCCCGCACTCTTCTCCACACCTACAACACATTCATCCGACCCGTCATCGAGTACCGAGCCCCCATCTACGCATCTCTCCCACACACCAAGACACATCGCATTGCCACATGCGAACGACAAATCCTTCGCCGAATTCACCGCCTCGACCGCTTCCACGCCAGCAATTCCCTCCACCAGGACACAAACACCACCCCCATCACAGACCGTCTTCACAAACTCCAACAAAACTACATCAAACGCACACTCAACAACAACAACACAATTGCCCAAAACACACTCAACACTTCACATAAGTTTCTCACACGCGACAACACTCTTCGCAACCGAGTCCCCCGGATCCCCAGAAGAAAACTGCCCCATCCACCCACGGCGCTTCTCTCAGCGCTGTACCCCGACCTGCCCGACAATCTTCAACTTCTCGTTGAAGAGACGCCCCTCACAATGAGACGCCACTGACGACACCGACAAGACACCCACGACGACATCCACATCCACAGCTTCCTACGAGCCCCAAACTTCTCACTCTTTCACTCACCACCCGACGACACACACACTCCCACACAACATTCATCCATTTCCTTGACTGAAGAGGCCAAAAGCCTAAAACAGTCCGGACTCGTAGATTAAGTTGTAAATATCTTGTATATATTTATCAAAATCCCTTTTGAAATGTAATTATTTTGAATAAACGTATTTTGAATTGAATTGAATTAGTGCACCATGATTTTAGCTTGAACTTTCAAGTTGACAGGTATATTTTGTGTTCGTTGTGCGTATTACAGTTCGTTTGTGTCGTGTTTTTTTTTTCTTTATTAAGATTAGAAATATTAAAAAATATGCCACCAAAGACAAGCGGTAAAGCAGCGAAAAAGGCTGGAAAAGCTCAAAAGAATATTTCGAAGAGCGACAAGAAAAAGAAGCGCAGGAGGAAGGAAAGCTATGCAATCTATATTTATAAGGTATTGAAGCAAGTACACCCCGATACCGGTATTTCGAGCAAGGCGATGAGCATCATGAACAGTTTCGTTAATGATATCTTTGAACGGATCGCCGCTGAAGCTTCTCGTCTTGCGCATTACAACAAGCGTTCGACGATTACGAGCCGGGAAATTCAAACAGCGGTTCGTCTCTTGTTGCCTGGTGAATTGGCAAAGCACGCAGTCTCTGAAGGTACCAAAGCCGTCACCAAATACACAAGTTCAAAATAGAGAAGTTTTTTCTTTCATCGTTTAAAAAGAAGAAAAAAATGAAATCGGTTCTTTTCAGAACCACAATTAACATTTAAAAGTAAATAAAATTTGTTTCATTAAGTAAAAAATAAATCTAATGACCGACCACTCAAATCTAGATTTTTTTTTATCAATCGAAGCTCTTTTTAAATTAAATTTAAAATGAAACAGCAAAAACAAATTACATCGGTAAAAGTGCGACGCAAAAGAAATCAAGAAATAGCAGGAAAGTAACATCTCGGATTAATCAAATTCTTAACTCTCTTTAGTGTTTCTTCTATATGTCTTAATTTCATTTTTTTTAGTTATTACATTACAAACAATACTACATATTCTGATACGAATTCAATTTCACCTGAGGAATCGGAACCATTGGTTCTTCATTCCTGAACGCACCCTGGGCAGCCATGCCATGCCGTGTTGCCTTAGAAAAAAAAGAAGACGGCGCTCCGGGTTTTCCCCCGAAGTTATCCATTTGATGGAATCTGAAAGGAGCAGCGACGAACTCTTAAATTAGAAATTTAAAAAATATTTATAACATTCTCTCGTTTGTACATCCTTTTTAGTTTAATATTTAGTATTATATTTGGGTGCATAATTAAGACGCGGATTTCTTAAAATAAGTATAAGTTGTTGTGCTGTCATTTATAATTATTACATATTATAATGTCTATATTAGCAACGTAAGGTTGACGTTTCTCCAAAACTGTCACTTTGTCGCTTTAAAGCGACATAACTGAAAAAAACGCTTGTTCTCCCATTTTGTTTATTTTTTATTATTATTATTATTTTTTTTTTTTTGAAATCAAATGTCCAGTGATTTTTGTAACTAGCTATAGTTACTAGTAACAACGAGTAAACAGAAAATAAATAATTGCCAATTTTAATAAATTGTTACATGGTTTTGTTCTGAATATTATGGTATATTGTTAATACTTGGAGATTCAGAAAAAGTTTTGTGTATGTGTGTTGCGAGCGCAAATTTATATTGTCGATTTTGAGAAAATGCTTCAATCGACAAAGGTACAACTTTGCGCTATTAATAGGTACACTAATAGTTATTATTAATAATTATAAAAAATAAATAGATCAATAGTACTTTCCTCAAAGAAATTAACTAACAATTTATTATAATAAACAAATCTTTTATAGTAGATATCTACCCTAAATGTTTGTTATAAATTCGATTTATAAAACTATATACAAGAGTGGAATGATTAATTTATGGCCTCACATAGAAAACAATAATTTAGCAAAACAATTTTTTGATTACTTTTTACTATAACTACCTTTTTATTACATACACTTGGTTAATCGGGGTTTGGAATCCCATCCATGTGGGTCAATTCTGGTAACTTTTTAAACCAAGTTTTTTAGAGCTGTGATATCTTGAAAATTTTCGTTATATTTTTTCCAGTGTATTTTTTTCTTAAATTGGAAAATAGACTAAAATTTACTTTTTTTAAATTGTCGTATAAAATCTAAAGAATTGCGCTAAAACAGCTCCTTACATTGTTCAGTTTTCGTTTTTCCGGCGAGCTTCTGTGCTCAGAAAATGTGTTTTTGTCAATTTTTTCCCATACCCAAAACTTGATCAAAGATATAATGTGTTTGCTATTTTAAAATTATTAATGCTTGAACTATCTCAGACAACTATTATTTCTAATCTTCCAATATCTTTTTATGACATTTCTACAGGAGAAGCATTCTTAGATTTTCTTGAACTTGATGCATTCTTAAGATTTGTATGGTTTTTTTAAATGTCCAAAATACACTTTCAACCATACTAGGCAATGAAAAAGGTATATCTAATGTATAGAATCTAAGCCACCCATCTCAGCCACTTGACCTGACCTGACCTGACCATACCGTCAGGAGTGAAAGCTTATTCTTTTTCTCCAGGAATTAGCGCCTCCGTTCTTAGATCGTGCACGCTGGTTCCCAAGACATCTTCTGGCCGCCTCCTACGGCAGATGATCTAGGTCCCTCAGCGGGCATTTTTCTACGTCTTTTCGTTTACGAAGAATCAGAGCTTTTCGAACATTGATTTCTTCCTTCTTCCCCCATTTTCTTAGTTTTATAAATCTCCTCTGTAAATTTCTGTACTGTTCTCCAATGCTCATTGTTCTCGAGCATTTTTTCAACTAGATTATCATGTATAAGTTTATTACTTATTTGTAATTCCCACTTCTATCGAATGGCATCGCGTTGATAAAACACATGTTTTCGAAAAACACATGTTCGGCTGTATCTTCCTCGTTGCAGTATACACAGCGGTCATCATCTGCTCGATGCATACGGTGTAGATATGACAGAAAAGCCTTATGTCCTATTAAAAACTGTATTAGGTAGTAATTTACCTGTCTCACAGGTTTTCTCCTTTCCATCTACCGACTTATGTTCGAGATAAGACGATGCGATGCGTCCATTTTCTTTTGGAACTGTTGTCCCATCTGGCTTGCCATGCCGTGATAGATTGCTCTATCACTTTATGCTTGTTGCCTGTTCTATCAAGTACCTTCCTACTGTCTTTAATTTGAAAGGCGATAGAAGCCAGAAGCGACCTCTGCTATTATCTGAGGGGAAATGCTTTTACGCATACCAGACTAGGTCTGGTTATGTGGGACTCGGTCGGTAAATGTGCAAGCCGACAATACCCACTAAAACCCCTCGCGTCACCTTAGGGATCGGAACCATTGGTCCTTCATACCTGAACGCACGCTGGGTAGCCATGCCGGTTTGCATGGCGCCAGAAGAAAAGAAGAGGGCGCTCCGGGGATTCCCCCGAAGTGATCCATTTGATGGAATCTGAAAAGAGCTGCGACAGATAAATGTGGCAATGACATTTGATGCTTACCAGATTCGGAAGATCTGAGTGAGAAGGCATTTTTCGATCACAAGAGAGCCATCCTTGGCCTCTTGCATCTGGACGGACCGTTTTCGTCGTAGTCAACGGCCTCTCGCACCAGGGGGTTCGGGTGGGCTTCCGCCTTCGAAAAGGCTCGCTCGGCGGTCTCACGGAAGAATTCCTCCATCGTCGGCATCTTCGCCTCTCGGTGCAATTGGTTGTTGCGAACAAACCACGGGGCGTTGAATGCTTGACGGAGAAATTTGTTTTGGAAAGTTTGTAACTTATGCATCCGAGTCTTACAGGGCGCGAACGCCCAAGCCACAGAAGCATAAGTCATGGTAGGTCGGATCACTGATTTGTACAACAAGAGCTTGTTGTCAATTGACAACGCGCTCCGCCGACATACGAGAGATCTCAGCATTCCCGTGGCTATCTTACCCTTCGCGAGTGCGTAGTCAAGATGTGGGCCGAAGGAGTTTCCTCTGCACACTTATAAGTTTTTGCTTATATTTCTTCATTTTCAATACCCCTCTCTAATACCCGACCCGACCCGACTCGACTCGACTCGACTCGACCCGACCCGACCCGACCCGACCCGACCCGACCCGACCCGACCCGACCCGACCCGACTTGACCCGACCCGACCCGACCTGATCTGACCTGACCTAACCTGACTTTATCTTCTTAACTCTATACTTGTACTTGTACAATTATACTCAAACCTTAAACAGATAAATAAAATAATATCTTACTATGATAATTACGTTTAGTCATAGGTATACAGATAGGGAATCAAAAGCTTTGTTCACGATAGCGATCGATGAGCTTGTTCTGGCATTAATTGCATGCACAGTACATATGAGAAAAAAACCTGAACTTTTAGTTACAGGCCGTCGTTCACGGTCGAGAATATAACCTAGATACCGGATCAGTTCAGAACCAGTCCAAACGATCTTCATGTTCATTCGATCAAAGATTTTTAGTTCTAGACTTGCGCAGTTGACGAAAGCGGTTTTGTCTTTGTTACTCTCGTGTTTTGGTGCTTTACTGTCTATTTTATTATTGAGATTTATTTAATATATTACTAAATCGAAATTATTTGTAAAATAACTTTTGTGAATGTGAAAATGAGTAGTTTTTTACATTTTACACTTTTTTGTACCAATGTTTCTCTTTTATAAATGTGTGATAATTTTTTGCGGTTTTCCGATTTTTAAACATTTACTACATACTTGACAACGGTATATTATTGTTTGTGGTAAACGATAATCCATAGCTGGTTCAGAACCGCACATGCGCTTTAAATGAGTCTTGGACTAATTTAGGATTAGTCCTAAATATCCTACGCAAACAAAGCTAATATTATTAGTACAGAAGCTTTAATATTGGAAAGTAAAAACAAAACAAAAAAATAAATGTAATAGAATTAATAATAACTGATTAAAACAAAAAAAAAGTATTTATATTAAATACTTAATATACTTCCAAATGAAAAATAGTCAAAAAATGACAATTTTATGACAATGCTTAAAATGTTAGTTGCCTGATCTAGAAAATTTACGCATCTTTATTAGCTATAATATCTACAGATAAAGAAAACCATGTTTACTAATTTTTAAAACAATAATGAATTTGTATAAATCTATCTTATTCAAACAAATATTTCTCGATTTTTTAATAAACTTATTTATTAATTATCCTCTTCAATTTTAAAGTAACTCGGTGGCGTTCTGTAATGACTATTTCAATTTTTGTTAATAAAATAAAAATTTGTAACAAATATTATTTTTTTAAATATCTTCAAATTAACACTATAAATATTTTTTATAAAAAACATATTTGTTTCATCAAAAGTTGTAAATTTTTTATTGATTCAATAAAGTCTACAATACTTACTCGGTTTATGAATTAAGTAGATCAGCAGACAAATGATCTAATATTTATAAACATTTGGCAACATTTTAATTAACTTCTTTGACGTTGTGTGCTTAAGAATTAAAAAAAACCAGATTAAACTTAAACTATCTATATCTAGTAAACTTAAACTACTTAATCTATCAATCTGTCTTTCTATCATATTTAAAATTTTCATTTTGTATATGACTTTTTTTACTTCAAATCACAAAAAAAAACAGTTAGAAACACGTTTGTGCTTAACCAAAACATTACATACTTTTTTTTAATCTAAATGCAAAATAGATTATGATACGCCACGTAAAACGTTTCGAGAATTTAATCTTAGTTATTGTTGAAACATGCAATCAAATATTCGGTTCATATATCAAAAATCATCCAAATTAGTAAAAATAGATTTCTACCAAATTTCTATCTAATTGCGTAGGCAAATAAATAAAAATATTTTAGTGATAATTTTTAAATTATCTTCCAAGTTATAATTATTTTTATTTTATACGCGCGCGCCATTGTCGACATCGAAGGAAAGAGTTTCCTATTATCTAGGTATTATTAATTTATTAAAAAGTACCAATTTATTACTGAGTGCAAGAGAGAGAGAGAAAGAGACAAACAGACATTAGGTATATCTGTTTTAGTAGAATTTACAATTTGTGAAGTGTCACTTGAAAAAAAGCATCTCATATAAACGAAAGAAGTAAACTACATTGTCATCTGTTGTTGTTGTTGTTGTTGTTGTTGTTGTTGTTGTTGTTGTTGTTGTTGTTGTTCTTTTCTATAATAATTTTGGTTCCAAGTTGAATTTTGGTTTTTACTTTAGGTAAAGAAAAACAAAACAGTAAGATGCAAACAAATAAAACCAAAGTATATTTTAACGTGTATAGGTTGGTAACTAACTACCTACATATTCTTCACTATAACACATTTTTGTGTTTGTGTAAAGTGACAGAATTTGTATTACGTAGGTGGATAGAACTAACTATTGAAATTGAAATTGAAATACAAAATTGATAAGTTTAAAAATAGTTTTCAGTGAATGTTGCTAATAGTTAGAACGTATAGATGACAACGCATTGCAACGAAACGAATCAAATTTGTTTCTATTTAGAAATGCATTTTATTTATAAAATAGAGTATTGTACAATAATGAAACATCGGTAAAGTTATAAGTATACTAAAACAACAAATATTAATAAAATAAACGTTTTTATTGTGACATTTTCTATCATACAACAGTTTACATCAAACGTTTGCATCTTCGAATGTTTTTTGAGATTTCGTTGTTTTTATCAAGACCAAAGTATAGAAAAAACTTTTAGAAAACATAAACAACTATTTTTTTTTTAATGTTTGCATTCAATGTACCCTAATGACTCCTGGGGCCCGTCATCTTCCAAAAAGTTCCGGTTTCGTAGTTGGTTTCGTTTCGTGCATCGACTGTTTTGAAAGAATTTTTCCGCACAAAAACAAAAGTATTTAAAAAAATTCTTATTGGCATTCGGTAGAGGATAGATTAGACTTTCGACAGACCAAAGACCAACTTTTCACGTTTACCCAGTAAGTATCTGTCGACGACGTCGCAGTTTGATGTTCTCTTTAACCGCGAATAAGTCGTCGGTACGGCGAGCGTCTGTAAGGACGTCACTAGGTCCTGAGAATAGTCGTTTCGTTGATATAAATTTCAGAATATATAGGAAAAATCTTTTTTTCAAAATTGGTTTTGTCGTCGGCTCGAAAACATTGACGATCGTCAAAAAGGAACGATGTCATCACGCCAAAGTCTAGTGTGAGGCCCCGATAATTTTAATGTTGGCGAGCGTGGTGTTTGTTTAGTCCACGGTCGGGTTTATTTTCTAGGCAATAAAAACTTAGTCGTGGCGCGAAAATATCTTTAGTTTGAGCGCTCGTGTATTCGAATTGTGTTGGTTGGTTCGTTTAGGTTTATATTTACCTACTATATACTACCTATCAAGTATATATCTATTCTGCTGTCATAATAATAATACGAGAATACGAGAAAAAAATGGCAGACGTAGAAAATCAATCCGCATCGGCTAATGCTGCTGCTTCGACGACTTCACCTCAAGTTCATCATCATGCTAAAAAGGAGAAGAAAGCAAAAAATCCTAGAGCCAAACCTTCTCATCCTCCCACTTCCGAGATGGTCAATAACGCTATTAAGGGTTTAAAGGAACGTGGTGGTTCTTCTCTTCAAGCTATAAAAAAATTCGTCGCCGCCAATTACAAGGTAGATGCCGAGAAAGTTGCACCATTTATCAAGAAGTATCTAAAAGGCGCCGTCGCTTCTGGTTCTTTGGTTCAGACGAAAGGTAAGGGAGCTTCTGGATCGTTTAAACTTGCTTCCTCGTCCGCCTCCGGTGGTGGTGCAAAGGCCAGAGCTGCTGCTGCTGCTTCTGCTGCTAGAGCTGCTGCCGCCGCGGCAGCCGCTGCTACTGGCGAAAGAAAGAAAAAATCCTCAGCAGTTTCAAAAGTTAAAAAAAACACTGGAAAACGTTCCGCCGTTTCGGCACCAAAAACCGGTAAGAAACCATCTTCGCCAAAAGCGAAAAAAGTCGCAGCCGAAAAGAAGAGCGTAGCCGTCGCGAAAGCAAAAAAGGCCGCTTCTGTCGGCGCTGAGAAGAAAACAACCGCTGCTTCCTCTACAGGTAGAGCTGTTGCGGCAACAGCTTCATCAAAGCCGAAATCACCTTCGAAAGCAAAGAAATCAAATAAGGCCGGTCCAACGAAGAAACCTAAGGCACCGAAACCAAAAAGCGCCAAGGCTATATCTGCTAAAGCGAAGAAATCTCCTGCTTCTCCTAAAAGAAAGAAGTGAGCTATGGCAATAATCTCATTTGTCGTCGTCTTCGTCGTCGTCGACTACGAACCGATGATGATGATAATGATGATGATGATGATGGTGGTGACGTCCTGGATTATCGACTGTTTAAGGCCGTCGAGGGCATACATAAATGGCCCTTTTCAGGGCCACAAATTAATTTCTATACAAATAAAAAAAAGTTTTCACACCTATCTGCATATACCTAAATCGAAATATAATTATTAATTTATACAAACAAACAAACGATAATGTCTGTAGGGTGTCGGCGCTAAAAACGCATTATCCCTCCTCACCTACCTAACCACTTTTATGACTTTATTCGATATTTAACTTTACTCATTTTTATGGTACCTACTTAAATAAATTAAATTCTTTTGATGCCGCCGCCGTTCTTGAAGTACCGATCAATTAAAACGATTTGTTTACCTACCCTTAACCAGAGCGAACAATCATAAATAAAAGCATCATTGTTTTTATTGTTTGACAGAGTTTAAAATTCATTATGATCCGCGTACTATTACTTTAATTACTGTCAATATTGCGAAACATTTTCATTTGTAAACAATTTTGTGGTTCTGAAAAGAACCGTTTTTTTTTTTGTTTATTTTTTCATTTTAAGCTCGTTCTCCTCGAATACGTCTTGCCAGTTGGATGTCTTTAGGCATGATGGTGACGCGTTTTGCATGGATGGCACATAAATTTGTATCTTCAAAAAGTCCGACAAGATACGCTTCACTCGCTTCTTGGAGTGCCATAACGGCAGAACTTTGGAAACGAAGATCGGTCTTGAAATCCTGGGCTATTTCCCTGACCAAGCGTTGGAAGGGCAATTTACGAATCAACAGTTCGGTGCTTTTCTGATAACGACGAATTTCACGCAGTGCCACTGTACCGGGCCTGTAGCGATGAGGTTTTTTCACTCCTCCAGTGGCGGGTGCGCTTTTTCTTGCTGCCTTAGTGGCAAGCTGTTTTCGTGGAGCTTTTCCACCGGTCGATTTACGAGCAGTTTGTTTGGTACGGGCCATTTTTTTGACTACTTCTTTATCCCTCAACTACACATACACACACATAAACACCTACGTACGTCACTAACAACGGCGACGGTTCATATGACCCTGCAACAAAATTTTTCGCCGTATTTTATTAACTAGGGTGACACTATGCGTTATCTGATTGGTCAAAAAAGTAACATAAGAGGCGGAGCGAAACTAAACTATAAAATGAGTTGACTAATCTGGCGAGCAGGTAGTTGTTTTCGACGAAGCAGTCAAATCTGTGTCGTTTTCTTTTGTGAAACAAAGCTTAATTTGAATCAATAATCATTCAAAATGACCGGTCGTGGCAAAGGTGGAAAGGGATTGGGAAAAGGTGGAGCAAAACGTCATCGTAAAGTTTTACGTGATAACATCCAGGGCATCACGAAGCCCGCGATCAGAAGATTGGCACGTCGTGGAGGAGTGAAACGTATCTCCGGTCTCATTTACGAAGAAACCAGAGGTGTCCTGAAGGTATTCCTCGAAAACGTCATTCGTGATGCCGTCACCTACACCGAACACGCAAAACGTAAAACCGTCACCGCCATGGATGTCGTTTACGCTTTGAAGCGTCAAGGGCGTACACTTTACGGTTTTGGCGGTTAAGTTTTTTTTATAACCTATGTTTTATCTATGAGACTACGAGGCGACGACAATACCGGTATACCAGCATTGTTTGGTTTTTATGTTTCTTCCTCATCGTTAGTTACATCAATCTACTCTCTACTATTCATCGCATTTTAATTTTCGACGAAAAAAAACGGTTCTTTTCAGAACCACAAAAATATTTCTAAACAAATGAAAAAAGTACGTATCACAAGGCTCTCAGTTAAACCACCAGTATAATAAATGTTTGATTTCCAAACTGTTTTTATATTTCTAGGAAATGTAACAAATAAAGTTGTGTGGTTTTTATGACTTTGTTGTTTAATCAATCGTATGCTTTTCCTTAAAGGGATGAATTTTGACTTTTCAGAGATAAATAATAATTACCACTAAAGAAAGAAAACATCAAAGCCTAACCGATATACATGGATTAGCTAGCCCCCCACCGGCGCGGCGTGTAGCTCGCCGTCTAGGAGAGGCAATAAAAATTTACCTGCTTTTAAACTATTAAGAAAATAAAACATCTTGAGTGCTCTTTTTTTTTTAAATCGTGCAATAAATTTTTGCCAAGTTTTATGTAACTTTAAGTAGGTATGTTTATTTACTCTTTAAAAAAAGTTTGTGATTCTTTTTTTTATTTGTTAAAAAAATGATGGCCCTGAGAAGGGCCGATATTATTATTTTTTTGTAGCTTGCTGCTTCTCACAGCAACTAGAGAGACAACAGTTAGCTGTTTATGGTTTCTTTTCGGTTTTTTTCGGCAAAAGGACCGCCTGGATGTTGGGTAAAACACCACCTTGAGCGATTGTCACACCGGAAAGGAGCTTGTTTAATTCTTCGTCATTTCTGATGGCCAATTGAAGATGACGTGGAATAATACGAGTTTTTTTGTTGTCACGAGCAGCATTTCCAGCCAATTCAAGAACTTCAGCGGCAAGATATTCCATCACAGCCGCCAAATAAACTGGAGCACCGGCACCGACTCGTTCGGCGTAATTACCTTTACGAAGTAAACGATGTATTCTTCCAACAGGAAACTGAAGACCGGCCCTGCTCGAACGAGACTTGGCTTTTCCTTTTACCTTTCCTCCTTTTCCACGTCCAGACATGTTGATATGATGGTGGTTTTCGTAGTTTATGGAAAAGTCAAAATAAACTATAAGAATATGCTGCGCGTATAACTTGTATGCTACTACTGCGACTGCGAATGACTAAAGTTGCGTTTCTGGCTTCGTATTTATACGGTTACTTATAGAGAAGTCGTATTTCTGACTGGATGATTATACTAAAAGGTGGGGTCTTGATTCGGAGTAAATTCGTATATAAAACATTTTTAACAAGTAGTGCACCATGATTTTAGCTTGAACTTTCAAGTTGACAGGTATATTTTGTGTTCGTTGTGCGTATTACAGTTCGTTTGTGTCGTGTTTTTTTTTTCTTTATTAAGATTAGAAATATTAAAAAATATGCCACCAAAGACAAGCGGTAAAGCAGCGAAAAAGGCTGGAAAAGCTCAAAAGAATATTTCGAAGAGCGACAAGAAAAAGAAGCGCAGGAGGAAGGAAAGCTATGCAATCTATATTTATAAGGTATTGAAGCAAGTACACCCCGATACCGGTATTTCGAGCAAGGCGATGAGCATCATGAACAGTTTCGTTAATGATATCTTTGAACGGATCGCCGCTGAAGCTTCTCGTCTTGCGCATTACAACAAGCGTTCGACGATTACGAGCCGGGAAATTCAAACAGCGGTTCGTCTCTTGTTGCCTGGTGAATTGGCAAAGCACGCAGTCTCTGAAGGTACCAAAGCCGTCACCAAATACACAAGTTCAAAATAGAGAAGTTTTTTCTTTCATCGTTTAAAAAGAAGAAAAAAATGAAATCGGTTCTTTTCAGAACCACAATTAACATTTAAAAGTAAATAAAATTTGTTTCATTAAGTAAAAAATAAATCTAATGACCGACCACTCAAATCTAGATTTTTTTTTATCAATCGAAGCTCTTTTTAAATTAAATTTAAAATGAAACAGCAAAAACAAATTACATCGGTAAAAGTGCGACGCAAAAGAAATCAAGAAATAGCAGGAAAGTAACATCTCGGATTAATCAAATTCTTAACTCTCTTTAGTGTTTCTTCTATATGTCTTAATTTCATTTTTTTTAGTTATTACATTACAAACAATACTACATATTCTGATACGAATTCAATTTCACCTGAGGAATCGGAACCATTGGTTCTTCATTCCTGAACGCACCCTGGGCAGCCATGCCATGCCGTGTTGCCTTAGAAAAAAAAGAAGACGGCGCTCCGGGTTTTCCCCCGAAGTTATCCATTTGATGGAATCTGAAAGGAGCAGCGACGAACTCTTAAATTAGAAATTTAAAAAATATTTATAACATTCTCTCGTTTGTACATCCTTTTTAGTTTAATATTTAGTATTATATTTGGGTGCATAATTAAGACGCGGATTTCTTAAAATAAGTATAAGTTGTTGTGCTGTCATTTATAATTATTACATATTATAATGTCTATATTAGCAACGTAAGGTTGACGTTTCTCCAAAACTGTCACTTTGTCGCTTTAAAGCGACATAACTGAAAAAAACGCTTGTTCTCCCATTTTGTTTATTTTTTATTATTATTATTATTTTTTTTTTTTGAAATCAAATGTCCAGTGATTTTTGTAACTAGCTATAGTTACTAGTAACAACGAGTAAACAGAAAATAAATAATTGCCAATTTTAATAAATTGTTACATGGTTTTGTTCTGAATATTATGGTATATTGTTAATACTTGGAGATTCAGAAAAAGTTTTGTGTATGTGTGTTGCGAGCGCAAATTTATATTGTCGATTTTGAGAAAATGCTTCAATCGACAAAGGTACAACTTTGCGCTATTAATAGGTACACTAATAGTTATTATTAATAATTATAAAAAATAAATAGATCAATAGTACTTTCCTCAAAGAAATTAACTAACAATTTATTATAATAAACAAATCTTTTATAGTAGATATCTACCCTAAATGTTTGTTATAAATTCGATTTATAAAACTATATACAAGAGTGGAATGATTAATTTATGGCCTCACATAGAAAACAATAATTTAGCAAAACAATTTTTTGATTACTTTTTACTATAACTACCTTTTTATTACATACACTTGGTTAATCGGGGTTTGGAATCCCATCCATGTGGGTCAATTCTGGTAACTTTTTAAACCAAGTTTTTTAGAGCTGTGATATCTTGAAAATTTTCGTTATATTTTTTCCAGTGTATTTTTTTCTTAAATTGGAAAATAGACTAAAATTTACTTTTTTTAAATTGTCGTATAAAATCTAAAGAATTGCGCTAAAACAGCTCCTTACATTGTTCAGTTTTCGTTTTTCCGGCGAGCTTCTGTGCTCAGAAAATGTGTTTTTGTCAATTTTTTCCCATACCCAAAACTTGATCAAAGATATAATGTGTTTGCTATTTTAAAATTATTAATGCTTGAACTATCTCAGACAACTATTATTTCTAATCTTCCAATATCTTTTTATGACATTTCTACAGGAGAAGCATTCTTAGATTTTCTTGAACTTGATGCATTCTTAAGATTTGTATGGTTTTTTTAAATGTCCAAAATACACTTTCAACCATACTAGGCAATGAAAAAGGTATATCTAATGTATAGAATCTAAGCCACCCATCTCAGCCACTTGACCTGACCTGACCTGACCATACCGTCAGGAGTGAAAGCTTATTCTTTTTCTCCAGGAATTAGCGCCTCCGTTCTTAGATCGTGCACGCTGGTTCCCAAGACATCTTCTGGCCGCCTCCTACGGCAGATGATCTAGGTCCCTCAGCGGGCATTTTTCTACGTCTTTTCGTTTACGAAGAATCAGAGCTTTTCGAACATTGATTTCTTCCTTCTTCCCCCATTTTCTTAGTTTTATAAATCTCCTCTGTAAATTTCTGTACTGTTCTCCAATGCTCATTGTTCTCGAGCATTTTTTCAACTAGATTATCATGTATAAGTTTATTACTTATTTGTAATTCCCACTTCTATCGAATGGCATCGCGTTGATAAAACACATGTTTTCGAAAAACACATGTTCGGCTGTATCTTCCTCGTTGCAGTATACACAGCGGTCATCATCTGCTCGATGCATACGGTGTAGATATGACAGAAAAGCCTTATGTCCTATTAAAAACTGTATTAGGTAGTAATTTACCTGTCTCACAGGTTTTCTCCTTTCCATCTACCGACTTATGTTCGAGATAAGACGATGCGATGCGTCCATTTTCTTTTGGAACTGTTGTCCCATCTGGCTTGCCATGCCGTGATAGATTGCTCTATCACTTTATGCTTGTTGCCTGTTCTATCAAGTACCTTCCTACTGTCTTTAATTTGAAAGGCGATAGAAGCCAGAAGCGACCTCTGCTATTATCTGAGGGGAAATGCTTTTACGCATACCAGACTAGGTCTGGTTATGTGGGACTCGGTCGGTAAATGTGCAAGCCGACAATACCCACTAAAACCCCTCGCGTCACCTTAGGGATCGGAACCATTGGTCCTTCATACCTGAACGCACGCTGGGTAGCCATGCCGGTTTGCATGGCGCCAGAAGAAAAGAAGAGGGCGCTCCGGGGATTCCCCCGAAGTGATCCATTTGATGGAATCTGAAAAGAGCTGCGACAGATAAATGTGGCAATGACATTTGATGCTTACCAGATTCGGAAGATCTGAGTGAGAAGGCATTTTTCGATCACAAGAGAGCCATCCTTGGCCTCTTGCATCTGGACGGACCGTTTTCGTCGTAGTCAACGGCCTCTCGCACCAGGGGGTTCGGGTGGGCTTCCGCCTTCGAAAAGGCTCGCTCGGCGGTCTCACGGAAGAATTCCTCCATCGTCGGCATCTTCGCCTCTCGGTGCAATTGGTTGTTGCGAACAAACCACGGGGCGTTGAATGCTTGACGGAGAAATTTGTTTTGGAAAGTTTGTAACTTATGCATCCGAGTCTTACAGGGCGCGAACGCCCAAGCCACAGAAGCATAAGTCATGGTAGGTCGGATCACTGATTTGTACAACAAGAGCTTGTTGTCAATTGACAACGCGCTCCGCCGACATACGAGAGATCTCAGCATTCCCGTGGCTATCTTACCCTTCGCGAGTGCGTAGTCAAGATGTGGGCCGAAGGAGTTTCCTCTGCACACTTATAAGTTTTTGCTTATATTTCTTCATTTTCAATACCC
The DNA here is from genome assembly GCF_031307605.1 of Tribolium castaneum. Taxonomy (NCBI): domain Eukaryota; kingdom Metazoa; phylum Arthropoda; class Insecta; order Coleoptera; family Tenebrionidae; genus Tribolium; species Tribolium castaneum. Next base: position 1,248,007 of record NC_087401.1, on the reverse strand, counting down.
CTCTCTAATACCCGACCCGACCCGACTCGACTCGACTCGACTCGACCCGACCCGACCCGACCCGACCCGACCCGACCCGACCCGACCCGACTTGACCCGACCCGACCCGACCTGATCTGACCTGACCTAACCTGACTTTATCTTCTTAACTCTATACTTGTACTTGTACAATTATACTCAAACCTTAAACAGATAAATAAAATAATATCTTACTATGATAATTACGTTTAGTCATAGGTATACAGATAGGGAATCAAAAGCTTTGTTCACGATAGCGATCGATGAGCTTGTTCTGGCATTAATTGCATGCACAGTACATATGAGAAAAAAACCTGAACTTTTAGTTACAGGCCGTCGTTCACGGTCGAGAATATAACCTAGATACCGGATCAGTTCAGAACCAGTCCAAACGATCTTCATGTTCATTCGATCAAAGATTTTTAGTTCTAGACTTGCGCAGTTGACGAAAGCGGTTTTGTCTTTGTTACTCTCGTGTTTTGGTGCTTTACTGTCTATTTTATTATTGAGATTTATTTAATATATTACTAAATCGAAATTATTTGTAAAATAACTTTTGTGAATGTGAAAATGAGTAGTTTTTTACATTTTACACTTTTTTGTACCAATGTTTCTCTTTTATAAATGTGTGATAATTTTTTGCGGTTTTCCGATTTTTAAACATTTACTGCATACTTGACAACGGTATATTATTGTTTGTGGTAAACGATAATCCATAGCTGGTTCAGAACCGCACATGCGCTTTAAATGAGTCTTGGACTAATTTAGGATTAGTCCTAAATATCCTACGCAAACAAAGCTAATATTATTAGTACAGAAGCTTTAATATTGGAAAGTAAAAACAAAACAAAAAAATAAATGTAATAGAATTAATAATAACTGATTAAAACAAAAAAAAAGTATTTATATTAAATACTTAATATACTTCCAAATGAAAAATAGTCAAAAAATGACAATTTTATGACAATGCTTAAAATGTTAGTTGCCTGATCTAGAAAATTTACGCATCTTTATTAGCTATAATATCTACAGATAAAGAAAACCATGTTTACTAATTTTTAAAACAATAATGAATTTGTATAAATCTATCTTATTCAAACAAATATTTCTCGATTTTTTAATAAACTTATTTATTAATTATCCTCTTCAATTTTAAAGTAACTCGGTGGCGTTCTGTAATGACTATTTCAATTTTTGTTAATAAAATAAAAATTTGTAACAAATATTATTTTTTTAAATATCTTCAAATTAACACTATAAATATTTTTTATAAAAAACATATTTGTTTCATCAAAAGTTGTAAATTTTTTATTGATTCAATAAAGTCTACAATACTTACTCGGTTTATGAATTAAGTAGATCAGCAGACAAATGATCTAATATTTATAAACATTTGGCAACATTTTAATTAACTTCTTTGACGTTGTGTGCTTAAGAATTAAAAAAAACCAGATTAAACTTAAACTATCTATATCTAGTAAACTTAAACTACTTAATCTATCAATCTGTCTTTCTATCATATTTAAAATTTTCATTTTGTATATGACTTTTTTTACTTCAAATCACAAAAAAAAACAGTTAGAAACACGTTTGTGCTTAACCAAAACATTACATACTTTTTTTTAATCTAAATGCAAAATAGATTATGATACGCCACGTAAAACGTTTCGAGAATTTAATCTTAGTTATTGTTGAAACATGCAATCAAATATTCGGTTCATATATCAAAAATCATCCAAATTAGTAAAAATAGATTTCTACCAAATTTCTATCTAATTGCGTAGGCAAATAAATAAAAATATTTTAGTGATAATTTTTAAATTATCTTCCAAGTTATAATTATTTTTATTTTATACGCGCGCGCCATTGTCGACATCGAAGGAAAGAGTTTCCTATTATCTAGGTATTATTAATTTATTAAAAAGTACCAATTTATTACTGAGTGCAAGAGAGAGAGAGAAAGAGACAAACAGACATTAGGTATATCTGTTTTAGTAGAATTTACAATTTGTGAAGTGTCACTTGAAAAAAAGCATCTCATATAAACGAAAGAAGTAAACTACATTGTCATCTGTTGTTGTTGTTGTTGTTGTTGTTGTTGTTGTTGTTGTTGTTGTTGTTGTTGTTGTTCTTTTCTATAATAATTTTGGTTCCAAGTTGAATTTTGGTTTTTACTTTAGGTAAAGAAAAACAAAACAGTAAGATGCAAACAAATAAAACCAAAGTATATTTTAACGTGTATAGGTTGGTAACTAACTACCTACATATTCTTCACTATAACACATTTTTGTGTTTGTGTAAAGTGACAGAATTTGTATTACGTAGGTGGATAGAACTAACTATTGAAATTGAAATTGAAATACAAAATTGATAAGTTTAAAAATAGTTTTCAGTGAATGTTGCTAATAGTTAGAACGTATAGATGACAACGCATTGCAACGAAACGAATCAAATTTGTTTCTATTTAGAAATGCATTTTATTTATAAAATAGAGTATTGTACAATAATGAAACATCGGTAAAGTTATAAGTATACTAAAACAACAAATATTAATAAAATAAACGTTTTTATTGTGACATTTTCTATCATACAACAGTTTACATCAAACGTTTGCATCTTCGAATGTTTTTTGAGATTTCGTTGTTTTTATCAAGACCAAAGTATAGAAAAAACTTTTAGAAAACATAAACAACTATTTTTTTTTTAATGTTTGCATTCAATGTACCCTAATGACTCCTGGGGCCCGTCATCTTCCAAAAAGTTCCGGTTTCGTAGTTGGTTTCGTTTCGTGCATCGACTGTTTTGAAAGAATTTTTCCGCACAAAAACAAAAGTATTTAAAAAAATTCTTATTGGCATTCGGTAGAGGATAGATTAGACTTTCGACAGACCAAAGACCAACTTTTCACGTTTACCCAGTAAGTATCTGTCGACGACGTCGCAGTTTGATGTTCTCTTTAACCGCGAATAAGTCGTCGGTACGGCGAGCGTCTGTAAGGACGTCACTAGGTCCTGAGAATAGTCGTTTCGTTGATATAAATTTCAGAATATATAGGAAAAATCTTTTTTTCAAAATTGGTTTTGTCGTCGGCTCGAAAACATTGACGATCGTCAAAAAGGAACGATGTCATCACGCCAAAGTCTAGTGTGAGGCCCCGATAATTTTAATGTTGGCGAGCGTGGTGTTTGTTTAGTCCGCGGTCGGGTTTATTTTCTAGGCAATAAAAACTTAGTCGTGGCGCGAAAATATCTTTAGTTTGAGCGCTCGTGTATTCGAATTGTGTTGGTTGGTTCGTTTAGGTTTATATTTACCTACTATATACTACCTATCAAGTATATATCTATTCTGCTGTCATAATAATAATACGAGAATACGAGAAAAAAATGGCAGACGTAGAAAATCAATCCGCATCGGCTAATGCTGCTGCTTCGACGACTTCACCTCAAGTTCATCATCATGCTAAAAAGGAGAAGAAAGCAAAAAATCCTAGAGCCAAACCTTCTCATCCTCCCACTTCCGAGATGGTCAATAACGCTATTAAGGGTTTAAAGGAACGTGGTGGTTCTTCTCTTCAAGCTATAAAAAAATTCGTCGCCGCCAATTACAAGGTAGATGCCGAGAAAGTTGCACCATTTATCAAGAAGTATCTAAAAGGCGCCGTCGCTTCTGGTTCTTTGGTTCAGACGAAAGGTAAGGGAGCTTCTGGATCGTTTAAACTTGCTTCCTCGTCCGCCTCCGGTGGTGGTGCAAAGGCCAGAGCTGCTGCTGCTGCTTCTGCTGCTAGAGCTGCTGCCGCCGCGGCAGCCGCTGCTACTGGCGAAAGAAAGAAAAAATCCTCAGCAGTTTCAAAAGTTAAAAAAAACACTGGAAAACGTTCCGCCGTTTCGGCACCAAAAACCGGTAAGAAACCATCTTCGCCAAAAGCGAAAAAAGTCGCAGCCGAAAAGAAGAGCGTAGCCGTCGCGAAAGCAAAAAAGGCCGCTTCTGTCGGCGCTGAGAAGAAAACAACCGCTGCTTCCTCTACAGGTAGAGCTGTTGCGGCAACAGCTTCATCAAAGCCGAAATCACCTTCGAAAGCAAAGAAATCAAATAAGGCCGGTCCAACGAAGAAACCTAAGGCACCGAAACCAAAAAGCGCCAAGGCTATATCTGCTAAAGCGAAGAAATCTCCTGCTTCTCCTAAAAGAAAGAAGTGAGCTATGGCAATAATCTCATTTGTCGTCGTCTTCGTCGTCGTCGACTACGAACCGATGATGATGATAATGATGATGATGATGATGGTGGTGACGTCCTGGATTATCGACTGTTTAAGGCCGTCGAGGGCATACATAAATGGCCCTTTTCAGGGCCACAAATTAATTTCTATACAAATAAAAAAAAGTTTTCACACCTATCTGCATATACCTAAATCGAAATATAATTATTAATTTATACAAACAAACAAACGATAATGTCTGTAGGGTGTCGGCGCTAAAAACGCATTATCCCTCCTCACCTACCTAACCACTTTTATGACTTTATTCGATATTTAACTTTACTCATTTTTATGGTACCTACTTAAATAAATTAAATTCTTTTGATGCCGCCGCCGTTCTTGAAGTACCGATCAATTAAAACGATTTGTTTACCTACCCTTAACCAGAGCGAACAATCATAAATAAAAGCATCATTGTTTTTATTGTTTGACAGAGTTTAAAATTCATTATGATCCGCGTACTGTTACTTTAATTACTGTCAATATTGCGAAACATTTTCATTTGTAAACAATTTTGTGGTTCTGAAAAGAACCGTTTTTTTTTTTGTTTATTTTTTCATTTTAAGCTCGTTCTCCTCGAATACGTCTTGCCAGTTGGATGTCTTTAGGCATGATGGTGACGCGTTTTGCATGGATGGCACATAAATTTGTATCTTCAAAAAGTCCGACAAGATACGCTTCACTCGCTTCTTGGAGTGCCATAACGGCAGAACTTTGGAAACGAAGATCGGTCTTGAAATCCTGGGCTATTTCCCTGACCAAGCGTTGGAAGGGCAATTTACGAATCAACAGTTCGGTGCTTTTCTGATAACGACGAATTTCACGCAGTGCCACTGTACCGGGCCTGTAGCGATGAGGTTTTTTCACTCCTCCAGTGGCGGGTGCGCTTTTTCTTGCTGCCTTAGTGGCAAGCTGTTTTCGTGGAGCTTTTCCACCGGTCGATTTACGAGCAGTTTGTTTGGTACGGGCCATTTTTTTGACTACTTCTTTATCCCTCAACTACACATACACACACATAAACACCTACGTACGTCACTAACAACGGCGACGGTTCATATGACCCTGCAACAAAATTTTTCGCCGTATTTTATTAACTAGGGTGACACTATGCGTTATCTGATTGGTCAAAAAAGTAACTTAAGAGGCGGAGCGAAACTAAACTATAAAATGAGTTGACTAATCTGGCGAGCAGGTAGTTGTTTTCGACGAAGCAGTCAAATCTGTGTCGTTTTCTTTTGTGAAACAAAGCTTAATTTGAATCAATAATCATTCAAAATGACCGGTCGTGGCAAAGGTGGAAAGGGATTGGGAAAAGGTGGAGCAAAACGTCATCGTAAAGTTTTACGTGATAACATCCAGGGCATCACGAAGCCCGCGATCAGAAGATTGGCACGTCGTGGAGGAGTGAAACGTATCTCCGGTCTCATTTACGAAGAAACCAGAGGTGTCCTGAAGGTATTCCTCGAAAACGTCATTCGTGATGCCGTCACCTACACCGAACACGCAAAACGTAAAACCGTCACCGCCATGGATGTCGTTTACGCTTTGAAGCGTCAAGGGCGTACACTTTACGGTTTTGGCGGTTAAGTTTTTTTTATAACCTATGTTTTATCTATGAGACTACGAGGCGACGACAATACCGGTATACCAGCATTGTTTGGTTTTTATGTTTCTTCCTCATCGTTAGTTACATCAATCTACTCTCTACTATTCATCGCATTTTAATTTTCGACGAAAAAAAACGGTTCTTTTCAGAACCACAAAAATATTTCTAAACAAATGAAAAAAGTACGTATCACAAGGCTCTCAGTTAAACCACCAGTATAATAAATGTTTGATTTCCAAACTGTTTTTATATTTCTAGGAAATGTAACAAATAAAGTTGTGTGGTTTTTATGACTTTGTTGTTTAATCAATCGTATGCTTTTCCTTAAAGGGATGAATTTTGACTTTTCAGAGATAAATAATAATTACCACTAAAGAAAGAAAACATCAAAGCCTAACCGATATACATGGATTAGCTAGCCCCCCACCGGCGCGGCGTGTAGCTCGCCGTCTAGGAGAGGCAATAAAAATTTACCTGCTTTTAAACTATTAAGAAAATAAAACATCTTGAGTGCTCTTTTTTTTTTAAATCGTGCAATAAATTTTTGCCAAGTTTTATGTAACTTTAAGTAGGTATGTTTATTTACTCTTTAAAAAAAGTTTGTGATTCTTTTTTTTATTTGTTAAAAAAATGATGGCCCTGAGAAGGGCCGATATTATTATTTTTTTGTAGCTTGCTGCTTCTCACAGCAACTAGAGAGACAACAGTTAGCTGTTTATGGTTTCTTTTCGGTTTTTTTCGGCAAAAGGACCGCCTGGATGTTGGGTAAAACACCACCTTGAGCGATTGTCACACCGGAAAGGAGCTTGTTTAATTCTTCGTCATTTCTGATGGCCAATTGAAGATGACGTGGAATAATACGAGTTTTTTTGTTGTCACGAGCAGCATTTCCAGCCAATTCAAGAACTTCAGCGGCAAGATATTCCATCACAGCCGCCAAATAAACTGGAGCACCGGCACCGACTCGTTCGGCGTAATTACCTTTACGAAGTAAACGATGTATTCTTCCAACAGGAAACTGAAGACCGGCCCTGCTCGAACGAGACTTGGCTTTTCCTTTTACCTTTCCTCCTTTTCCACGTCCAGACATGTTGATATGATGGTGGTTTTCGTAGTTTATGGAAAAGTCAAAATAAACTATAAGAATATGCTGCGCGTATAACTTGTATGCTACTACTGCGACTGCGAATGACTAAAGTTGCGTTTCTGGCTTCGTATTTATACGGTTACTTATAGAGAAGTCGTATTTCTGACTGGATGATTATACTAAAAGGTGGGGTCTTGATTCGGAGTAAATTCGTATATAAAACATTTTTAACAAGTAGTGCACCATCAGTTCCTTTCGCGTTCTCGAGGTGAACACATCGAGTCTCTGCGCTGACTCTGATCGCTCAGCCACTCGATTGTTTGCTAAGTGAAGTGACAGTGAAATCCAAAGTGATAAATTGCAAAAGTTTCCACAATGGAGAACGAGCGTCGGCTCCGCTCCAAGGGCCCGGTGAAACACTCACCAAAAAAACCCCTCAACCTACCCACTTCACTTCCGTCTTCTGCAAACTCTCCAAAAACGCTTCCCCAAAACAAACCCATTCCGTCCCTTATGGACAAAAAAATTTTGCCACCCCCACAAACTCACGCCACTACATTAAAATCCACAAAACACACCCAACAACGTTCACGCACACCCTCACCATCAAACTCCGAAACATCAGCATCCTTTTCGTCTACCACTTCGGAAAAATCGTCTTCAACTACCACTTCAAAAAAACTCTCATTTCGCTACTCAATCCAAAACATCCCTGCCCCACTCGCCACTCAAAAAAGCTTTTACTCTCACCTCATTTCACTCGGCCTCCACCAAATTGACTCTCTAAAAGTCAATTACAACAAATCCGCTCTTCTTGTTCTTTCCAGGCAACTTACCCCTAACCAAATTTCAACGCTTCAAGCTGGCTTCCCTGGCTCGAAAATCCAGTTCAAACTCTTAAACCCCACACGCCTCCTACCCCAAATCGAACCCAAACCCATCACTTTTTCCATCGTTGTCAGAGACGTCAGCTCTGACATCGAACCCCAAGACGTCATTTCAGCCCTGAATAATTTCCACATTCAAAAAGTTTGGCGCATCATTTCCGCCAAAACCAACAAACCAACTCCTCTCATGCGTATCGTGACACCGGACAAAACGGCGATCGACACACTCCTGTCAAATGGCCTTTCACTTTTCGGCCACGTTCACCCCTGCGAGCCGTCGCACCCCCCAAAACCAGCCCCTCTCCAGTGCGCCAAGTGCTTCACATTTGGCCATTCTTTTTCCCAATGCCCCAACAAGCCCATCTGCCCCACTTGCCCCGACAATCATCGGTCAAAACCGTGCCCTTCCGCAGTTTCAAACCCCAAATGCCCCAAATGCCAGGGGAATCACCCCGCTTGGTCCCGAGATTGCCCCCAATTTATCAAACCCTCCCAAATGACCCCAGAAACCCCCGTCGTTCCCATCAAAATCGTTGACAAGGAATTCGATCCCGAAAATTCTGACGACGACTCCGACGAGCGCGAACCCTTCGTTTCTGCCCGTCAATTCCTACGCTTCATCACAAAAACCCTTTTTGACCTTTTTCCGTTCGAGAAACAGAAAATCCAATCTGTTCTCGAACATTCCGCTCGCGCTTGTCTCCGACGCGATCTAAAAATCTCACACTCATCAAACAAAATTCACTTCACTTTTGGATAAATCCACCATTTCGGTGAATCCTTCTGGCCCCCGTTTCAAAAATGGCTTCTCTGAATTTCGCCACAGTCAATACGGGAGGGATTTCTCGTAAATTTGCCTCCTTGAGACATTTTCTACACATCGACCAAATTCACATCGCAGCAATCACAGAGACACAATCCAAACGACCCGTAAACATCACAGGCTTCCACTCCTACAACAAACCCAGCCCCACAACCCGAGCCAAACACGGCGTCACACTTCTTGTCTCAACTTCACTCGCTTCATCTCAACACATCTTACCCCCTCATCTTGACCACCTTCAAGCCGTTGCAGCCACCATTCACATTAACAATTTAAACATTCTGTTTATTTGTTATTACAATCCTCCTCTCGAAACCGTCAGTACCCAACTCCTCGATTACACTTCCACATTCAGACACGCAGTCATTCTCGGAGACTTCAACGCTCGACACACCGATTTTGGCGACACAATTTCAAACACAAACGGCAGACACCTCACACGCTCTCTCAACACTCTTCCTCTTTGTCGTCTTCGAAATCAATTTCCCACACTCATCAATCACGTTGGCACATCGATCGTAGACCACATCATTGTGACCGATAATCTCACACACATCACAAACACAGACTCTTTCATTGGCACCACAGTCACCTCCGATCATCTCCCTCTTGTCTCAAACTTCACACTTCAAGGCCCCCAACCGCGACCCACGCACATCCCCATTTTCGATTTCAACAACACAAACTGGACCGACTTTCAAAATTACATCACAAACAACCTCCCACACATTGACGACACACTTGACCCCAACACCATTGACACACAAGTAACACAACTAACACAACTCATCAAACAAGCTCAAACACTTTTTGTACCCATCAAACACATTCCAACAAATCGCAAACCATTGCCCCCTCAAATCCTTGCCCTCATCCGAGTCAAACGCCGAATTTATCGCGAATTCGTGCAAACCAGATCTCCAGTCCTCAAAACTGTCTTTAACCGTCTCAATGCACAAATAAGACGTGACATCAACCAATTTCGTCTTGCCCACTGGTCAAACAGTTGTAGCTCCCTCGATTACCGAGACGGTAAAAAGTTTTGGGACAAATTCAATTCACTCACAGGCCGAAAATCTCACCCCATCCACCATTTGTCAGTCAACAACACCATTTTTAACACCCCACAAGACAAAGCAAATTGTTTTGCTGCTACCCTCCAAAACATCCACCAAGTCCCCAATGACCCACATTTCAACCAACACTTTTTTAACACAGTCACTAACAACACTCTCCGTTTCAGGCAAAACCTCCCCCGACTTGACTACGACGCTGACCTCGACCCAGACCCCGACCCAGACTTTCCACCCGACAACCCGGACTTGACCGCTCCAACCACCGACGACGAGATCAAAGCCCTCATTATCCGGCTGAAGAACTCGAAAGCCCCAGGACCAGACCAGATCAAACCCATTCTTCTCAAACATCTCCCTGACACAGCCATCACATCCATCACCACAATTTACAATTCTTGCTTCAATTCCGGTCACTTTCCAACCCCATGGAAAGAAGCCACCACCATCATGATTCCCAAGCCCAACAAAGACCCCAACAACCCACTTTCTTATCGTCCCATCTCTCTCCTCAACATTCTGGGAAAAATCTTCGAAACAATTCTTGCCTCTCGTCTCCGACACACTCTCGAAGAAAACAACCTACTGCCCCCTGAACAATTCGGTTTTCGCCCCCATCGCTCCACTTCCGACCCCACTTTCGAACTCTTCACCGACTCAACCCGGAGTGCCAATCTCGGCCAGTGCACACTAGCCGTCTTCTTGGACGTCGAACGTGCATTTGACCGTGTTTGGCACGATGGTCTCATCCAAAAATTTCTTTCCCACAACATCAACCTCAACTTCATCAAATTAATCGACTCTTTTCTCTCAAACCGCTCCTGCAAAGTCAAAGTCCAAAATTCCTTTTCTTATCCCGTCCCCCTTCTCTCCGGGGTCCCTCAAGGCTCCGTTCTGTCGCCCATCCTTTACATTTTTTACAGTTCTGATTTTCCTGTTTCAGATCTTCACCAGACCAAAACCCGCTTCTTCGCCGACGACACCGCCCTCTGGACATCCCGGACCACCGCCGCCTCAGCCTCCAGGACCCTGCAGCCCCTCCTCAACCAGATCTCCACATGGACTCGCAAGTGGAGAGTGAAGATCAACCCCACAAAATCCACCGCCATCCTCTTCAAACACCCCAACCTCACACGAAACAAGAAATTCGACCCACGCGACATCACCATCACACTCAACAACACACCCATCGACCTTGTGCCATCCACAAGGTACCTAGGAATCACCTACACACACACATGCTCACTCGACACCGACCTCCAGAACACGCTCAAGAAAGTCCGCAACCGATCCAACCTCCTCCGCCATCTCATGGGAAACTTCCAAGGGTGCCATTCCCGCACTCTTCTCCACACCTACAACACATTCATCCGACCCGTCATCGAGTACCGAGCCCCCATCTACGCATCTCTCCCACACACCAAGACACATCGCATTGCCACATGCGAACGACAAATCCTTCGCCGAATTCACCGCCTCGACCGCTTCCACGCCAGCAATTCCCTCCACCAGGACACAAACACCACCCCCATCACAGACCGTCTTCACAAACTCCAACAAAACTACATCAAACGCACACTCAACAACAACAACACAATTGCCCAAAACACACTCAACACTTCACATAAGTTTCTCACACGCGACAACACTCTTCGCAACCGAGTCCCCCGGATCCCCAGAAGAAAACTGCCCCATCCACCCACGGCGCTTCTCTCAGCGCTGTACCCCGACCTGCCCGACAATCTTCAACTTCTCGTTGAAGAGACGCCCCTCACAATGAGACGCCACTGACGACACCGACAAGACACCCACGACGACATCCACATCCACAGCTTCCTACGAGCCCCAAACTTCTCACTCTTTCACTCACCACCCGACGACACTCACACTCCCACACAACATTCATCCATTTCCTTGACTGAAGAGGCCAAAAGCCTAAAACAGTCCGGACTCGTAGATTAAGTTGTAAATATCTTGTATATATTTATCAAAATCCCTTTTGAAATGTAATTTATTTTGAATAAACGTATTTTGAATTGAATTGAATAGTGCACCATTGACACACAAGTAACACAACTAACACAACTCATCAAACAAGCTCAAACACTTTTTGTACCCATCAAACACATTCCAACAAATCGCAAACCATTGCCCCCTCAAATCCTTGCCCTCATCCGAGTCAAACGCCGAATTTATCGCGAATTCGTGCAAACCAGATCTCCAGTCCTCAAAACTGTCTTTAACCGTCTCAATGCACAAATAAGACGTGACATCAACCAATTTCGTCTTGCCCACTGGTCAAACAGTTGTAGCTCCCTCGATTACCGAGACGGTAAAAAGTTTTGGGACAAATTCAATTCACTCACAGGCCGAAAATCTCACCCCATCCACCATTTGTCAGTCAACAACACCATTTTTAACACCCCACAAGACAAAGCAAATTGTTTTGCTGCTACCCTCCAAAACATCCACCAAGTCCCCAATGACCCACATTTCAACCAACACTTTTTTAACACAGTCACTAACAACACTCTCCGTTTCAGGCAAAACCTCCCCCGACTTGACTACGACGCTGACCTCGACCCAGACCCCGACCCAGACTTTCCACCCGACAACCCGGACTTGACCGCTCCAACCACCGACGACGAGATCAAAGCCCTCATTATCCGGCTGAAGAACTCGAAAGCCCCAGGACCAGACCAGATCAAACCCATTCTTCTCAAACATCTCCCTGACACAGCCATCACATCCATCACCACAATTTACAATTCTTGCTTCAATTCCGGTCACTTTCCAACCCCATGGAAAGAAGCCACCACCATCATGATTCCCAAGCCCAACAAAGACCCCAACAACCCACTTTCTTATCGTCCCATCTCTCTCCTCAACATTCTGGGAAAAATCTTCGAAACAATTCTTGCCTCTCGTCTCCGACACACTCTCGAAGAAAACAACCTACTGCCCCCTGAACAATTCGGTTTTCGCCCCCATCGCTCCACTTCCGACCCCACTTTCGAACTCTTCACCGACTCAACCCGGAGTGCCAATCTCGGCCAGTGCACACTAGCCGTCTTCTTGGACGTCGAACGTGCATTTGACCGTGTTTGGCACGATGGTCTCATCCAAAAATTTCTTTCCCACAACATCAACCTCAACTTCATCAAATTAATCGACTCTTTTCTCTCAAACCGCTCCTGCAAAGTCAAAGTCCAAAATTCCTTTTCTTATCCCGTCCCCCTTCTCTCCGGGGTCCCTCAAGGCTCCGTTCTGTCGCCCATTCTTTACATTTTTTACAGTTCTGATTTTCCTGTTTCAGATCTTCACCAGACCAAAACCCGCTTCTTCGCCGACGACACCGCCCTCTGGACATCCCGGACCACCGCCGCCTCAGCCTCCAGGACCCTGCAGCCCCTCCTCAACCAGATCTCCACATGGACTCGCAAGTGGAGAGTGAAGATCAACCCCACAAAATCCACCGCCATCCTCTTCAAACACCCCAACCTCACACGAAACAAGAAATTCGACCCACGCGACATCACCATCACACTCGACAACACACCCATCGACCTTGTGCCATCCACAAGGTACCTAGGAATCACCTACACACACACATGCTCACTCGACACCGACCTCCAGAACACGCTCAAGAAAGTCCGCAACCGATCCAACCTCCTCCGCCATCTCATGGGAAACTTCCAAGGGTGCCATTCCCGCACTCTTCTCCACACCTACAACACATTCATCCGACCCGTCATCGAGTACCGAGCCCCCATCTACGCATCTCTCCCACACACCAAGACACATCGCATTGCCACATGCGAACGACAAATCCTTCGCCGAATTCACCGCCTCGACCGCTTCCACGCCAGCAATTCCCTCCACCAGGACACAAACACCACCCCCATCACAGACCGTCTTCACAAACTCCAACAAAACTACATCAAACGCACACTCAACAACAACAACACAATTGCCCAAAACACACTCAACACTTCACATAAGTTTCTCACACGCGACAACACTCTTCGCAACCGAGTCCCCCGGATCCCCAGAAGAAAACTGCCCCATCCACCCACGACGCTTCTCTCAGCGCTGTACCCCGACCTGCCCGACAATCTTCAACTTCTCGTTGAAGAGACGCCCCTCACAATGAGACGCCACTGACGACACCGACAAGACACCCACGACGACATCCACATCCACAGCTTCCTACGAGCCCCAAACTTCTCACTCTTTCACTCACCACCCGACGACACACACACTCCCACACAACATTCATCCATTTCCTTGACTGAAGAGGCCAAAAGCCTAAAACAGTCCGGACTCGTAGATTAAGTTGTAAATATCTTGTATATATTTTATCAAAATCCCTTTTGAAATGTAATTATTTTGAATAAACGTATTTTGAATTGAATTGAATAGTGCACCATGATTTTAGCTTGAACTTTCAAGTTGACAGGTATATTTTGTGTTCGTTGTGCGTATTACAGTTCGTTTGTGTCGTGTTTTTTTTTTCTTTATTAAGATTAGAAATATTAAAAAATATGCCACCAAAGACAAGCGGTAAAGCAGCGAAAAAGGCTGGAAAAGCTCAAAAGAATATTTCGAAGAGCGACAAGAAAAAGAAGCGCAGGAGGAAGGAAAGCTATGCAATCTATATTTATAAGGTATTGAAGCAAGTACACCCCGATACCGGTATTTCGAGCAAGGCGATGAGCATCATGAACAGTTTCGTTAATGATATCTTTGAACGGATCGCCGCTGAAGCTTCTCGTCTTGCGCATTACAACAAGCGTTCGACGATTACGAGCCGGGAAATTCAAACAGCGGTTCGTCTCTTGTTGCCTGGTGAATTGGCAAAGCACGCAGTCTCTGAAGGTACCAAAGCCGTCACCAAATACACAAGTTCAAAATAGAGAAGTTTTTTCTTTCATCGTTTAAAAAGAAGAAAAAAATGAAATCGGTTCTTTTCAGAACCACAATTAACATTTAAAAGTAAATAAAATTTGTTTCATTAAGTAAAAAATAAATCTAATGACCGACCACTCAAATCTAGATTTTTTTTTATCAATCGAAGCTCTTTTTAAATTAAATTTAAAATGAAACAGCAAAAACAAATTACATCGGTAAAAGTGCGACGCAAAAGAAATCAAGAAATAGCAGGAAAGTAACATCTCGGATTAATCAAATTCTTAACTCTCTTTAGTGTTTCTTCTATATGTCTTAATTTCATTTTTTTTAGTTATTACATTACAAACAATACTACATATTCTGATACGAATTCAATTTCACCTGAGGAATCGGAACCATTGGTTCTTCATTCCTGAACGCACCCTGGGCAGCCATGCCATGCCGTGTTGCCTTAGAAAAAAAAGAAGACGGCGCTCCGGGTTTTCCCCCGAAGTTATCCATTTGATGGAATCTGAAAGGAGCAGCGACGAACTCTTAAATTAGAAATTTAAAAAATATTTATAACATTCTCTCGTTTGTACATCCTTTTTAGTTTAATATTTAGTATTATATTTGGGTGCATAATTAAGACGCGGATTTCTTAAAATAAGTATAAGTTGTTGTGCTGTCATTTATAATTATTACATATTATAATGTCTATATTAGCAACGTAAGGTTGACGTTTCTCCAAAACTGTCACTTTGTCGCTTTAAAGCGACATAACTGAAAAAAACGCTTGTTCTCCCATTTTGTTTATTTTTTATTATTATTATTATTTTTTTTTTTTTGAAATCAAATGTCCAGTGATTTTTGTAACTAGCTATAGTTACTAGTAACAACGAGTAAACAGAAAATAAATAATTGCCAATTTTAATAAATTGTTACATGGTTTTGTTCTGAATATTATGGTATATTGTTAATACTTGGAGATTCAGAAAAAGTTTTGTGTATGTGTGTTGCGAGCGCAAATTTATATTGTCGATTTTGAGAAAATGCTTCAATCGACAAAGGTACAACTTTGCGCTATTAATAGGTACACTAATAGTTATTATTAATAATTATAAAAAATAAATAGATCAATAGTACTTTCCTCAAAGAAATTAACTAACAATTTATTATAATAAACAAATCTTTTATAGTAGATATCTACCCTAAATGTTTGTTATAAATTCGATTTATAAAACTATATACAAGAGTGGAATGATTAATTTATGGCCTCACATAGAAAACAATAATTTAGCAAAACAATTTTTTGATTACTTTTTACTATAACTACCTTTTTATTACATACACTTGGTTAATCGGGGTTTGGAATCCCATCCATGTGGGTCAATTCTGGTAACTTTTTAAACCAAGTTTTTTAGAGCTGTGATATCTTGAAAATTTTCGTTATATTTTTTCCAGTGTATTTTTTTCTTAAATTGGAAAATAGACTAAAATTTACTTTTTTTAAATTGTCGTATAAAATCTAAAGAATTGCGCTAAAACAGCTCCTTACATTGTTCAGTTTTCGTTTTTCCGGCGAGCTTCTGTGCTCAGAAAATGTGTTTTTGTCAATTTTTTCCCATACCCAAAACTTGATCAAAGATATAATGTGTTTGCTATTTTAAAATTATTAATGCTTGAACTATCTCAGACAACTATTATTTCTAATCTTCCAATATCTTTTTATGACATTTCTACAGGAGAAGCATTCTTAGATTTTCTTGAACTTGATGCATTCTTAAGATTTGTATGGTTTTTTTAAATGTCCAAAATACACTTTCAACCATACTAGGCAATGAAAAAGGTATATCTAATGTATAGAATCTAAGCCACCCATCTCAGCCACTTGACCTGACCTGACCTGACCATACCGTCAGGAGTGAAAGCTTATTCTTTTTCTCCAGGAATTAGCGCCTCCGTTCTTAGATCGTGCACGCTGGTTCCCAAGACATCTTCTGGCCGCCTCCTACGGCAGATGATCTAGGTCCCTCAGCGGGCATTTTTCTACGTCTTTTCGTTTACGAAGAATCAGAGCTTTTCGAACATTGATTTCTTCCTTCTTCCCCCATTTTCTTAGTTTTATAAATCTCCTCTGTAAATTTCTGTACTGTTCTCCAATGCTCATTGTTCTCGAGCATTTTTTCAACTAGATTATCATGTATAAGTTTATTACTTATTTGTAATTCCCACTTCTATCGAATGGCATCGCGTTGATAAAACACATGTTTTCGAAAAACACATGTTCGGCTGTATCTTCCTCGTTGCAGTATACACAGCGGTCATCATCTGCTCGATGCATACGGTGTAGATATGACAGAAAAGCCTTATGTCCTATTAAAAACTGTATTAGGTAGTAATTTACCTGTCTCACAGGTTTTCTCCTTTCCATCTACCGACTTATGTTCGAGATAAGACGATGCGATGCGTCCATTTTCTTTTGGAACTGTTGTCCCATCTGGCTTGCCATGCCGTGATAGATTGCTCTATCACTTTATGCTTGTTGCCTGTTCTATCAAGTACCTTCCTACTGTCTTTAATTTGAAAGGCGATAGAAGCCAGAAGCGACCTCTGCTATTATCTGAGGGGAAATGCTTTTACGCATACCAGACTAGGTCTGGTTATGTGGGACTCGGTCGGTAAATGTGCAAGCCGACAATACCCACTAAAACCCCTCGCGTCACCTTAGGGATCGGAACCATTGGTCCTTCATACCTGAACGCACGCTGGGTAGCCATGCCGGTTTGCATGGCGCCAGAAGAAAAGAAGAGGGCGCTCCGGGGATTCCCCCGAAGTGATCCATTTGATGGAATCTGAAAAGAGCTGCGACAGATAAATGTGGCAATGACATTTGATGCTTACCAGATTCGGAAGATCTGAGTGAGAAGGCATTTTTCGATCACAAGAGAGCCATCCTTGGCCTCTTGCATCTGGACGGACCGTTTTCGTCGTAGTCAACGGCCTCTCGCACCAGGGGGTTCGGGTGGGCTTCCGCCTTCGAAAAGGCTCGCTCGGCGGTCTCACGGAAGAATTCCTCCATCGTCGGCATCTTCGCCTCTCGGTGCAATTGGTTGTTGCGAACAAACCACGGGGCGTTGAATGCTTGACGGAGAAATTTGTTTTGGAAAGTTTGTAACTTATGCATCCGAGTCTTACAGGGCGCGAACGCCCAAGCCACAGAAGCATAAGTCATGGTAGGTCGGATCACTGATTTGTACAACAAGAGCTTGTTGTCAATTGACAACGCGCTCCGCCGACATACGAGAGATCTCAGCATTCCCGTGGCTATCTTACCCTTCGCGAGTGCGTAGTCAAGATGTGGGCCGAAGGAGTTTCCTCTGCACACTTATAAGTTTTTGCTTATATTTCTTCATTTTCAATACCCCTCTCTAATACCCGACCCGACCCGACTCGACTCGACTCGACTCGACCCGACCCGACCCGACCCGACCCGACCCGACCCGACCCGACCCGACCCGACCCGACTTGACCCGACCCGACCCGACCTGATCTGACCTGACCTAACCTGACTTTATCTTCTTAACTCTATACTTGTACTTGTACAATTATACTCAAACCTTAAACAGATAAATAAAATAATATCTTACTATGATAATTACGTTTAGTCATAGGTATACAGATAGGGAATCAAAAGCTTTGTTCACGATAGCGATCGATGAGCTTGTTCTGGCATTAATTGCATGCACAGTACATATGAGAAAAAAACCTGAACTTTTAGTTACAGGCCGTCGTTCACGGTCGAGAATATAACCTAGATACCGGATCAGTTCAGAACCAGTCCAAACGATCTTCATGTTCATTCGATCAAAGATTTTTAGTTCTAGACTTGCGCAGTTGACGAAAGCGGTTTTGTCTTTACCATTGTGGTAGAAAATGGGGTACTCTTGCATTAATTTTTATATGAGTTGTCATGGTAACAGGATAGTCAATTCCACCACAATAGTTTTTATGAAAGTGAACCGAAAGTAAATATTTCGTATTTTACACTTTTTTGTACCAATGTTTCTCTTTTATAAATGTGTGATAATTTTTTGCGGTTTTCCGATTTTTAAACATTTACTGCATACTTGACAACGGTATATTATTGTTTGTGGTAAACGATAATCCATAGCTGGTTCAGAACCGCACATGCGCTTTAAATGAGTCTTGGACTAATTTAGGATTAGTCCTAAATATCCTACGCAAACAAAGCTAATATTATTAGTACAGAAGCTTTAATATTGGAAAGTAAAAACAAAACAAAAAAATAAATGTAATAGAATTAATAATAACTGATTAAAACAAAAAAAAAGTATTTATATTAAATACTTAATATACTTCCAAATGAAAAATAGTCAAAAAATGACAATTTTATGACAATGCTTAAAATGTTAGTTGCCTGATCTAGAAAATTTACGCATCTTTATTAGCTATAATATCTACAGATAAAGAAAACCATGTTTACTAATTTTTAAAACAATAATGAATTTGTATAAATCTATCTTATTCAAACAAATATTTCTCGATTTTTTAATAAACTTATTTATTAATTATCCTCTTCAATTTTAAAGTAACTCGGTGGCGTTCTGTAATGACTATTTCAATTTTTGTTAATAAAATAAAAATTTGTAACAAATATTATTTTTTTAAATATCTTCAAATTAACACTATAAATATTTTTTATAAAAAACATATTTGTTTCATCAAAAGTTGTAAATTTTTTATTGATTCAATAAAGTCTACAATACTTACTCGGTTTATGAATTAAGTAGATCAGCAGACAAATGATCTAATATTTATAAACATTTGGCAACATTTTAATTAACTTCTTTGACGTTGTGTGCTTAAGAATTAAAAAAAACCAGATTAAACTTAAACTATCTATATCTAGTAAACTTAAACTACTTAATCTATCAATCTGTCTTTCTATCATATTTAAAATTTTCATTTTGTATATGACTTTTTTTACTTCAAATCACAAAAAAAAACAGTTAGAAACACGTTTGTGCTTAACCAAAACATTACATACTTTTTTTTAATCTAAATGCAAAATAGATTATGATACGCCACGTAAAACGTTTCGAGAATTTAATCTTAGTTATTGTTGAAACATGCAATCAAATATTCGGTTCATATATCAAAAATCATCCAAATTAGTAAAAATAGATTTCTACCAAATTTCTATCTAATTGCGTAGGCAAATAAATAAAAATATTTTAGTGATAATTTTTAAATTATCTTCCAAGTTATAATTATTTTTATTTTATACGCGCGCGCCATTGTCGACATCGAAGGAAAGAGTTTCCTATTATCTAGGTATTATTAATTTATTAAAAAGTACCAATTTATTACTGAGTGTAAGAGAGAGAGAGAAAGAGACAAACAGACATTAGGTATATCTGTTTTAGTAGAATTTACAATTTGTGAAGTGTCACTTGAAAAAAAGCATCTCATATAAACGAAAGAAGTAAACTACATTGTCATCTGTTGTTGTTGTTGTTGTTGTTGTTGTTGTTGTTGTTGTTGTTGTTGTTGTTGTTCTTTTCTATAATAATTTTGGTTCCAAGTTGAATTTTGGTTTTTACTTTAGGTAAAGAAAAACAAAACAGTAAGATGCAAACAAATAAAACCAAAGTATATTTTAACGTGTATAGGTTGGTAACTAACTACCTACATATTCTTCACTATAACACATTTTTGTGTTTGTGTAAAGTGACAGAATTTGTATTACGTAGGTGGATAGAACTAACTATTGAAATTGAAATTGAAATACAAAATTGATAAGTTTAAAAATAGTTTTCAGTGAATGTTGCTAATAGTTAGAACGTATAGATGACAACGCATTGCAACGAAACGAATCAAATTTGTTTCTATTTAGAAATGCATTTTATTTATAAAATAGAGTATTGTACAATAATGAAACATCGGTAAAGTTATAAGTATACTAAAACAACAAATATTAATAAAATAAACGTTTTTATTGTGACATTTTCTATCATACAACAGTTTACATCAAACGTTTGCATCTTCGAATGTTTTTTGAGATTTCGTTGTTTTTATCAAGACCAAAGTATAGAAAAAACTTTTAGAAAACATAAAAGTAGATAGAGATAGCCGGTTCAAAAACCACCTCCACCTCCCTCTACTGCGCATGTGTGAAAATTGTGTCAGTCAGCCGCAGACGCAAGCGCGTAATCGCAGCTCGCTGGCCTGCGACCAGCTGGTCAGCCGGCCTGCGGCCGACTGACGCCATTTGTGATGATGCAAATATATTTATGTAGTATAATAATAATAATAATAATAATAATCGTCGCCATCTTGGAAGTTTGAAAGTCGGCGGCGGTCATTTTTGTTTAATGGTAAATTGGCGCCAAATTTAAATTATTTCAAAATTAATATTTGAAATTAGTCGGCCATGTTTGTTTGTTAAAAAAAATGGCGCCAAAATTTTAATTTATTTAAAAATTAATATTGGGTGTAATGTTGGTAGCGCCGATGTCGTCACAAATTCCGCCTAAATTCTCACGTTAGATGGCGCCACGGTCTGCAAACTTTTCGCTAGATGGCGCTGCCGTCAGCGCAGCCGTCAATCAAAGATGGCGCTGGCCTCCATTTTTTTTTTTAAACACACCCCCCGCCCGTTTGCGAATATGCAACCAAGAAAACAAGTAGTAGTAGTAGTAGTAGTAGCTTTTTGGGGTTGTGAAATTTTTGGTTTTTGGGGTTGTGAAATTTTGAATATATGATTTTTGAAATGTGCAATTGTGAATACATGAAGTATATATACAATACATGCTGTATTGAGTTAAGCAAAATATCAGAAAATCATCGCGCTTGTCACTAATAACTAATAAAGGAAAGTCATTATTTTATCGATAAGGAAAAAAAACCTAGTATATGTAGTTTTTTATTTTTGTAATGTTGTTTGCCTAACTTGTCTGTTGCGCACCAAGTTTATTTTGTTATTTGTTTAAAATATAATGCAAAAAAAGTTGTTGTTGTTGTTGTTCCTTCCATGGGGAGTCGAACCTCAGGTAGGTAGAGTGGATAGTGCTGTCTATTTTGGAAACCTGAAACAAATTCACATAAGCTATTTGGTTAATGGATAATAATAAAAACAATAAATTACTTTAATTGTTTATTACATCTAAATATAAGTACATACATACATACATATTATAATACATAAACATTATAATACAATAACTACAATACAAATTAAATATTATTCCTGAGTTTGAGGAAGAATATTTTTATGACCCCAAGATAATGTTCTACCTTCAGAATTGTTTAAGATGTAACGTTTATCATCTTTGAAAGATAAAGCAATTTTTTTCTTTAATTCTGTGTAAATGTTATGAAGCTTCGAACGAAAGATATTCATTTCTTTAATAATTTCAGTGTTTGGAACAGTAACTGCGTTTTGGTAGTCAATTTTATGTAATTCACTTGTAATTACATTGTGTTTAATACCCTTAGCTTTTTTAGATAATTCACCTTCAACATCCACACAATATGCTTTAGCACCTGTTCCTAAAAATTCTGATATTACACGTCCTTTATATTCATCTTTCATCTTCCCGATGACAGAAGACGATACAGGTATTCCATGAATATTTTCTGCTTTATAATTTGAAGTATCAAAACGCTCTATATTAGATTTAATATCATCATAAATATTTTCACAAAAAATTTCAATTACTAAACTATCAGTATCGGTATACAAAAGCGTTGCATTGTTACCGTATTTAAGTTTTATGAAATTATAATAAAAATCATACATAATAGTTTTACTGATATCTAGAATAGTAAAACCTACATACAGAGGTTTATTGTAGAAAACTTTTTCGTTCTCTAATTGAATAGCTACAAAATTTGGTGTAAAGATAGATGAATTTTTAAAATTTGGTCGTGCAATTAAACTTTCAGCACCTGGTTTTCTACCTATATTATTCCATGATGTTACCAATTTCACGTTTACTCTTTTATCAATTGATTCCATGGTTTTACCAAAAACTGAATTATTCATTAATTTAAATACATCTTTTTCTAACGCGTTTTTTGATTTGTTACGCATTTCTGTATTTAAATCAATATATGTTTTCAACCATGGTGATTGATTAAAACTTAAAACACGGTGAATATTAATTAATTTTAAACCACCTTGTATAGCTTGTCTTAAATTTCGATAATGTAAAACATAGTGTACTTTATTGTTCAAGGTTGCGCAAAGTTTCTCAGTTTTACTAGAGGGAGGAATAAATTTTTCAGGACAAAATGGTAAATCGTTGTGAAGATTATGTAATTCAGAAGGATATTCTAAATCAACTTCGAATATATAACCTACATCAGCGTTATCTGTCAAATTGAGAATTAGGTTATCATTGAATTCATTAGGATCTTCCCATCGAAAACCGCTATAAGGTAAATATTCAGACATTGCTGCTCCATACAAGTTGGTTGCATCAAGGTACATTATAAAAGAAGTTGGTTTAGAAGGATCATGATTTGATAAAAACTTATTATTTGCTACTGCTTTACGTTTTGAACATTGACAAAGTCCTCCTCTAATAGATTTTCGAAAGAAATGTACCATGTCTATATCAGTTAACAATTCGAATTTAATTCCAGTCATTTTTAACATAGCATCCCAGCCTAATGAAGGTGCTGTTAAGTAATGAGCTGGATCTAGTTCATAAATTTTGAGACAAACCTTTCTGAAATTTTCAAAAATGTCTGTTAGTAACAAAACATCAGACTTTAAATAAATGTCGGAATAATCACCTAACGTTTTGCAATCAAATAGATTCCAGACTTCCTGTGCTCGCTCATAATCATGTTCACTGATATCAGTTTTATTAAGATTATCATAAAATTGTTGAATCAATGGTAAACTGGTATCATCTAACTTATTAAAACAATCCAAATATGAATATGGAAAAACACCTTTTTGTCTTATCAAATTAAATTGGTTATCGTCCGGAAAGTGTTTCCGAATGGTTAGACATTCATTAGAAGTTAAAGTCTGAGATAATTTATCTAATGAAAAAGAAAGGAAACGGAACGAATCTACGAATCTAAGCGTTATAAAAATATTGTCAACTGTATTTGTAGTCGTGTTCATGACCTTATCAACTAAAATTTTTTTTGAAAATGTAATATACTTTTCTTTAGTTTGAGCAATGCAATTAATGATGGTCTTTTCTGTTGCTAAAGCTTTAATAAATAAATGACTATCATAATTAGTTAAATTATGACAAAAAACAGGGATATATTTTGGAATCTTATAATTTAAATTACAAATAGAATGTGCAGGTCCTAAAAATTCACCTGTTAAGTGACAATGATTACGAACTCTATCACAATTTAGACTTCCGTAATCTGTTTTGAAAGGTTCTTTACATAAATGACAATGGGTAGATATTTGAAAAACCAATTCATCTAACGGAGTCATTTCAAGTGGTACGATATGTTTGAGGTGATCGTGATAAAGTCTATTTACATCATCTTGCAACCATTTCACAAAAATTTTAGGAGCATCTTTTCCTCGATAAGTCCGATAAATTGATAAATTATCATTATATGCACATTTTATGTAATATCCGAAACTATATGGTTCATGTAAATGTGTAACAATTGTACGGATATTATCGGCTGAATTATCATTGCGTAAAGGTTTTAAAATAGATTCAAAATCGAAATA
Source organism: Tribolium castaneum (assembly GCF_031307605.1). Taxonomy (NCBI): domain Eukaryota; kingdom Metazoa; phylum Arthropoda; class Insecta; order Coleoptera; family Tenebrionidae; genus Tribolium; species Tribolium castaneum. The sequence continues at coordinate 1,223,623 of NC_087401.1, read as the reverse complement.
AAATACAAAAGGAACTTTAAGAGATTTATCAAAATTTTGAAATGTTAATTCATTACCAGGCACTTCTTTACCAAATTTATTTATAATCAGATCAGAAGTTGGTAATGTAGTGACAACTTCATTACAAGCATACTTACGATGTTTAACTAATTTTTGTTCACTCGAAAAAAATAATAGACAACCGTTACATATAAATTTAGCATGATTATGTTTGGAAAGTTGTGAACTTATTAATCGAGAAATGTTGCTTATCAGACAGTAATGTTTGATCATTCTTTCATCGTCTACGATAAGTAATAAATTTACATGAATGTCTCGTTTCTTAGAAGTTAAATAAAAGGGACCTATAATATCTGATACCCATTTACCTTTTTCATGATCAAAACGCTGCTCTGTTCCATAGACATTTACACTAATATTATTAAGTGCTTCAAATTTAAAAATATCAGTTAATTTAACCGGAAATGAAATATCTGTAAAATCTAATTCCTCTTCAAACTCACGATAAGCATCAACTCGATGTCGATTAACATTTACTTCAGTTGAATGAAGGTGTGCCAAAACAGACCATTTGAAACATTCATTATCATCATTATGAATATTGATAACCGCTCTCCGCTTCGCTATGTCCTTCGGTAATGGTATATATGTTGATGCACGTAGTGGATTGAATTTGTTGATATTAAGTTCCAAAAACAAAATTTCCATTAAAATCCAACCTAAAAAATTTAATACAATAATATGTTTATAAATAAAATTGATATTACTTACCACTATCTTTTTCCAAGAATTCACTCATTTTGTTTTTTATGACGCCACATATTTCTTCCAGTTCTACCTTAATATTTGTCGATATTGAAATGATGATATTTTTAGTGTTGAATGATTTGATTTCGATAATGTCTTTAGAAGGTAAAATATATTTAGCAAAAAGTTCGAAATTAATTTTAAGTTGGTTAAATTCTCTCAGTTTTCTAGTTATTAAAGTGATAAGTTTATCTTGATTTCTTTCAAAAAAATTGCACACTTCCAAGTCATCTAGTTGTGAATTTTTCAATCGGTATGAGGTAATTCTTGATTTGAAGGCAACTTGATATTCTTCAACGAAATCATCATCATCATTAATTTTGGCGGAGATGACACTTTTATGTTTTAAAGAACGTAAATGGTTTAATCTGGATCCTCTGTAGTGACTATTGCATATTTCACAAAATTGATGAAATGAACATGATGGAGCGTTAGTAGTAACTTCTAAAAACAAAAACAAGTTATAATAATAATAATATAAAGAATATTTACAAAAATACCTTGTAAAGGTGTTCTAGTTGTCAGGCGGGCTTTTTTAGGAGTCATATCATCCGAATCCATTGAACACAATGATGAATTTGTAATATGACGCCTATAGTTATCAAATCTCGTAAATGACGTTTTACATCCGGTGCAAGTGAGTTTAGATAATTTATCACCTTAAAAATGCTCTTAATTAAAACAATTTCTATAACGTAAAATGTATTTACTTACTATGTTTTTTTACATGACGTGTTAAAGCATCTTTGCGAGTAAACTTGTTATCGCATTGAGAGCACTTGAACATGATTACTTTCATACACGGACAGTCGAAGTAGAAATGAATTAATCATTGATGCGATATGATTTTATATTCCATAAACTTTGCAACCGGATATTGTGGTTCCTTACGTAAAAATTCAAAAAATTCAAAATATAACTGATAAAAATTTAACGTTTTTAAGGAAAAAAACGTTAGACAGGAAATATGATAACAAAAATAATCAGAATGAATATTATTTTTTATTAGACATAAAACAAACTACATACTTAAACTAACAAAGTCATACACCTAAATAAATTTTTAATTGCAGTTTTTAAGCCAAACCTAACGCTATGAACATCATAAAAACGATCCAACATGTACAAACAATTCCAAACATTGCTAAAAAGGTAGGAACATGATTAAAACAATTTTTTATTGAAACTACATCATGATCATTAAGTATAAGTCTCTTCCAGTCAGTATCAATATAATTACTATTGGTAAAAACTAGTCTTAATTTAAAATATATTACAGAGTTTGCTATAGAAACATTTTCATATTTAAATATTTCTATTGCAGTATTGCTCAAATAACCCAGATTCATCTTCTTCCATTGGTAATCAACATCGTTGAAAAATAAACTTTTCCAGAGAGGAGACCATCTTGTGTTGTTAGGACTTTCACTAGTGAAGACGATGTACATATCTACAACATCTAACGGTTTTTGCACGTACAACACATTTTGTATAAGAGTAACAAACAAGATGAGTGATGAGTTCAAAAGAGGCATTACACTTGAAACGCAGTGGGTTGTTGTTGTTGTTGTTGTTGTTGTTGTTGGCTTCCTGTATCATCTAAAATACACGAAACACAATTATTTATTGATGAAGGAGGACCATCAAACTGATCTTCGTCAAAACTGTTATAATAATGTTGTAAACATGGTAGATTCAGCTTTATATCATGATCTTGTTGATATGTTTCCGGTAATTTATGAAATATATCCATCAACTGGCACGGTCCTAATTTCAGTAGTTCCAGTTTCATTAGTAATCGAATATCGCTTATGGTTTTTTCAAAATGCAGCACTTTTTTTATAACAGGTTCTACACTCGTTGCCATCTTAAATGGAACTAAATTAGACGTTAAATAATTATATCGTATATATATTTCTTATTTATTAGGTAATATCTTTCATTTCAATCCAACTATTCTGATTATCTGGTAAACCTAACCATTTCACAAATAATTTAGTTCCTTTACGTCGAATCACTTTCTCAACTAAATAGACGTCAGGATATTGAGTTTTTGATAATTCCCAAATATAAAAAGCTCCTTTGATTGGTTGACCTTCTTTATCTTCTAGCAGAAATGTTACAGGATTGGTTAGATTAATCTTACTGATTTTAAAAATTTCCGTTGACCAATTGGGTGTATATCCTTTTTCAAATAACATCTTTTCTTTGCTAATTCTTACGAAATCTCCGACTTTAAATTTTTTTCTGTTTTTATCAACAATCTTTAGATGATCATATGCTGTTATGTCTCCTTGATTCGAAGCGTTTATCTCTGTGGGTTTCCTTCCTGTTGTTCGATGTATTGTAGTATTATAATTTTTGGTTATCTCTTGCAATTTATTTATCCATTTATGTGTCGCAAATAACGTAAAATATCGATAAATTTTGGATTTTAAAGTACGTATAACTCGTTCAGCAATTGCTGCTTTTTTAACGCTGTACGTACTATAGTGATTAATATTATAACGTCTCATCAAATCCTGAAAAGTGGTATTATAAAATTCCTTTCCTTGATCTGACTGTAAATTCTTTGGTATTCGTTCTTTTTCATTCTTCAGTATTGATTCCATAGCTCTGCTAACCTCATTAGCTGATTTCGATTTCAGTGGTCTGGTCCATAAAAATTTAGAAAAACAGTCGATTACGACTAAAATATATTTAAATCCATTATTATGATAAGATAAATTTTGCATTTCTGCTAAATCTACTTGCCATAAATCATCCAATCCTTTAATTATAGTACGTCTTCGTTTAAAATTCCTGCGTGCAGGTTTAAATATCTCGTTTACCAATTTTTGCTTTACATCACTAACTTGCTTTAGTCGAACCATTGCTTATTTACGGTACACTTCTCTACAATTTCCATGACGATCTGACATTTGACCTGGAGGACACTTGTTTTTATTATGAGGCATGGGTTCTATCTTTCACTATTTTCATATGAATCTGTTACTTTCCTTTTCTTTGATATAGGTACATTTTCAAGTTGATCTGTATCACCTGCTTTAGAACGTTTGGAAATGGTTTCTGGTTTTATCTTAATACTATCGATTCCTTCAAAGCGTTCTTCAAGTTTTTTTATTCGTCTGGTTATCTCATTTGAATTATTCATAAATTTTTTCCACTTGTTATCGATTTCATAATTTATACTTAAATGTTTGTTATGCAATTCTGATTCAATCGTGTGAGGAATTGTAGCAATTATATTATCAATTTTTTCATCAAGTATTTTGTACTTAACATTCATGGTTAAGTTTAACTGATTAAATTTATCCATCCATATAGCATCTGCTTTATGAACATTATTATTTAAATCCGTTAAAGCAGCTATTACTCCTTCCATCTTTTGGTATATTTGTTTACTTACTAAATCAATATATACCTTATTCGCACAATCTTTGTCTTCTGTTGGATCATTAATGTTACAGATTCTATGATGTTTTAAATCAAGGTCACCATCAGCAGTGAAAACAAAAGGTGATGGTGTAGATTTAAAAAATGCACTTGATGCTGATAACACTTTACGTCCGAATAGATCAATGGGCATTTCAACACTGAGGATTAACCAGAAAAAAACTTAAGCCTAATATATTACACCACATTCCTTTAATTCTTCTTCTATTGATAAAATTTCATTCAGATGGGAATTGTTACCCGCTTTTGTCGCTGCATGTAATAATGCTAGACGTGACACTAATTCATTTATGTCATCCCAGTAAACATATTCTACACGTTTATTAGTGAATAATCCTTCACCAATAAACGGAGATTTAGGAAATGAAGTAAACATTGGTTGCACAATTTGAGTATATTTTACACCTCTATGACCTTTTAGTTGTTTTGTGGGATCATTATTTTTTCTATGTGTATTAGAAATTTCAAGTATTTTTTTGTATGCTGACCGATCCTCTTTTGTAATTTGAGTGTATTTATCTTCAGGGTTTTTAAAAAATATTAGTCTGTATAAACCAGGAGTACCAGGAAATGATTCATTATCTAAAATTAAATCACCATTTTGACTGATTATTAATTCATGTTTACCCATAAATAGTTTATTCTCTTTTGAATTATATCTAGGACCAAATGTCTGATCACTGGTTTTCTCTAAAACTGCTTCTATTGCATTTCTCGCAACTGGAGGATATTGTTCTAAAAATTCATCTAAAATATGTCTGCTATTAATTAAATCATCCATAGTGTCAGATTTGGTTTCTTCATCTTCTTCTTTTATTTCTGGTAATGACTCATATATTTCTTCTGGTTGTCGCAGTGATGTACTAGGTTCATATGTTTCTTCAACTGGTAGTTCAAGTTCTTGTTTAATCTTTTCTTTTTTTGGTAGTTTAAGAAATTGTTTCCTTTGCTTTTGAATATGATGTTTTGGTCTTTTGTGTTGTTTTTGTTGTTGTTGCTGTGGTGGTGGAGATTGCTTCTCCAATTTTATTGAAATTTCTTCTAAAGGATTTATAACAGGCTGAAAAAGCTTTTTAATTGACTCATCCGCTTCACTGCTGTTTAACTTTATGGCTTTATACTTCTTTCGAATTGAATCAGCTGCTTTTAATATATGTCTTTTAAGGTTTTGATCTGGTTTGGTACCCATCATTACCGCTTAATGTTATAAACTAACCGAACAAATCAGAATTATTGTTTATATAACTTCTTATTCGACTGCTATTATAACGGGTCTCAAACTGATATTAACCGATCTCAAACCGATCAGGAACTGCTTTTTAACAGACATTAACCGGTCTGAAACCGATATTAACCGGTCTCTATCCGATAATAACCGCTCTGGAACCGGTATTAACCAATATCACACCGATACTAACCGGTCTGAGACCGATATTAACCGGTCTCTAACCGGTATCTAACCGATACTAACCGCTTTGGAACCGGTATTAACCGATATCGCACCGATACTAACCGCTGTGAAACTGATATTAACCGGTCTGGAAACGTTCTCAAATAGATATCACTCTACACTTGAATAAAATGATCAAACCCTTTTCTATATCGACCCTTATTTAATTCATTATCTTTACATATAACCAAAAAACCATATTGGTTTTTCCAACATTCCTGACATATTTCACAGAATTGTTCGAATTTCATATCAGCACCAACATGATCTTCATATACATGTTTTAAATTTAACAGATCTTGTTTTAATATTACCAATAAATTTGCATTATCTCGAATTAAATGTTTCGGTATTTTTGTATATGTTTGACAGAGATAGAAACTATCAATATTTTTATGCCGGCCCATGCAAAAGTAATCCCTTATCTTAGCTTGATTACACATTATGACATCATCAAATATAAAAATAGAGTTATTTTTTGCATCTTTTGGATCTAGCACGTCTTCATTATGTTCATACTGGTTATATTCCATTCCTTTAATTTTTTGTAGCACATCACTAAGCAGTTTATACTTCGGTTGATATAATGATTTATTCCTTTAATTTTTTGTAGCACATCACTAAGCAGTTTATACTTCGGTTGATATAATGATTTACAATAAATATATATGTTTTCAAATTTCAATCCGTTGGGATCAAACAATAAAGACAATAATATGTTAGTTTTTCCTCCACCAGAAGGTCCACAAATTATACAACGTATTGATTCGGGTAAAAGTGTACCATGTCGATGAGACATTTTATGTTTATTATCAACATTATTATAATCATGATTTATGATAGGTAATTGTAATTTTTGCTTTAACACTTTCATTTTCATACTAAATTAAAAACATTTATAAGAAGGTTTATATAGGGAAAAAAGTTCAGTTAAATGTTGTCTTTCAAAGGGGAAGGACTATTAAATACTGCAATCAATAAATTACCTTTTGAATTACATTTACCAGGATATCAATATTGCGGACCTGGTACAAAACTTAAGAAACGGTTAGAACGAGGTGATCCTGGAATAAACAAGCTTGACAGCTTTTGTAAAACGCACGATATAGCTTACGCTAATTCCAACGATTTAAAAGATAGACATCAAGCGGATCGAATTTTAGAAGATAGTGCATGGTCACGTGTTAAGTCTAAAGACGCTTCATTTGGTGAAAAAGCAAGTGCCTGGTTTGTAACTAACGCAATGAAAGTCAAAAGGAAATTAGGTATGGGAATCCAAAGGAAAAAATCGAAAAGGAAGACAAAGAAATCTAGAAAGAGGACACAGAAAAAACAACAACCTTTTCATAAAGCTCTTTTATCAAATTTAGAAAATAAGGGATATGATAATATAAAATCTGCATTATCAGCTGCTCGTATAGCAGTTAGAAAATCTGGAGGTCGTAAGCGTATAAAAATTCCTCGTATTATACCTATAAAAACAGGAGGATTTTTACCATTGTTACCATTAATTTTTGGAGGACTTAGTGCCTTAGGGGCTATGGGCGGAGGTGCTGCTTCTATAACTAAAGCTGTAAATGATGCTAAAGCAGCGAAACAGAAATTAGATGAGAATAAACGTCATAATAAAGTACTGGAAGATATCGCTATCGGGAAGGCGGGAAGTGGTTTATATCTTCGAAAGCAACCACGAGGTTATGGATTGTATTTACGTAAATTTCCAAAAAACTACCAATAAAACTGCCTAATAGGGCACTAACTGATAATGATTTAAGAAGATATGCTAAATTATTAAAACTACCCAAATTTAAAGGCGTTTTTATGAGAGATGAATTAATTCATATGAAACCTGATAAGACAGAATGTGCTATCATTAATTTGGACTCTAAAAAAGGATCCGGAACTCATTGGGTTTGTTATAGAAAAACAAATAAACAGGTTGATTATTTTGATAGTTATGGAAATCTAAAGCCACCTCTAGAATTAGTACGATACTTAGGAAATTGTAATATTTACTTTAATCATGATCGTTATCAATTTTTATCATATAATTGCGGACATTTATGTTTGATGTTTTTACATAATAAAAGATGAGATAATCATGTATTTTATTCAGTCATGTATAAGACATTCTCCCTAACAGGTGTTGAAAGTACGCTGTCTGAACACTATGAGCCACCCATTGACCTTGAAGAAAATTCGAATTATTCTATAGCTTTAATCGGTTTTTATACTAACAATAATATACCAAATATAGAAGAGGGTACAAATAAATTTTATTATTTTGCTCCGAACACTACTGAAGAAAAAGTGATAACATTTCCGAAAGGTGCTTATGAAATAGCTGCTATAGAAAAATATATACAAATTATTCTTAGTGGACGATCTGCAACTGATGCTCAAAAACAGAATACATTTTCATTGAAGGCTAACGAAAACACATTAAAGTGTGAGATATTTAGTATTTACGACATTAATTTCGCTCACGAAGATAGTATTGGTAAATTGTTAGGTTTTTCTAAAAGGAAACTTAAAGCAAGACAATTACATGAAAGTGATTTACCTGTTAACATAATTAAGGTTAATACAATACGTATCGAGTGTAATATTGTAAGAGGTTCTTTCTACAAAAACAAAGAATCTCATACTCTTTATGAAACTGCTTTAAGTGTTAGTCCAGCCGAACAGATTTTTGTGGAACCATTAAATCCTATTTATTTACCTATCATTAATAGATCCAATATACCTAACCTAACTATTGATATTGTTGATCAAGACCATTGTCCTATAGATTTTAACGGTCAAACAATCAATATTCGTCTTGCTCTGAAAAAAGAAGCATAAACATGGGTTTAGTGTTTCAAAATCAATATAAAAAATCATACAATCCATCAAATTATCAGTCAGTATCTTGTCATCAGTCGACATTATCACATCAGAGCGTGCAGATTCTTAAATCGTTAGGATATAATGTCCGCCAGCAAACTTCAGGTTTACAGTTCACCGGAAATAGACGACAGCATAAGTAAAGAGGAAGAACATACATATAGTCCGCAAGTAAGATCTTTCGATAACAATGATGAAATCGAAATTATAATTAATCAGAGAGATATTTGGATTTCTCTCTTTGAATCATTTATACAAGTGGACGGTGAGTTCATACCAGATCCGGTACCGGAAACTGGCGGTGGAAATGTAACCTTGACTAATAATGCAGCAGCATATTTATTTGAGAATGTAAGCTATGAATTGAATAATGTTGAGTTAGATAGTGTACGTGAAGTCGGAACAGTATCTACAATCAAAACTTTTCTATGTTATGGCAAAGATGAAGTAAGAGCATTAACTCTCGCTGGATGGAATGATCAAGAAAGTCAACAACTGAAGACATTTAATGAAACTGATAATACGTTTTCATTTAGAATCCCTTTATCTTATCTGTTAAATTTACCATTTGATTATCATCGGATAGTTAGCGGTCATCAAAAACTTCGATTAATACGAAGTCGTAACGATGCTAATTGTTTCATTTCTACCGGAACGAGAAAAGCGACACTTAAGATTAACAATATTGAATTAAAAGCAAAACATGTTTACCCAAATGATGAAATTAAATTAACTATATTAGAAGGGATCAACAAAGATCGTGTTATATCGTTACCGTTCAGAAAATGGGAAATTCATGAACTTCCATCAGTTCGACAAACTAATAACGACATCTGGAGAGTTAAAACATCTACTCAATTAGAAAGACCAAGATTTATTATCGTTTGCTTTCAAACAAACCGAAAAAATAATCCAAAGTCTGATGTTACTCTATTTGATCATTGTGATGTAAGAAGCGTACGTTTATGGTTGAATTCAAATGTTTATCCATATGAAACATGGAAACTACAATTTGCTAAAAATAAATATTTAGAAGCATATCAAGCTTACGTTGATTTTTATAAGGAATTTAATGGAAAAGATCGTGCTGAACCTATATTAAGCTATACAGATTATACAAAAAGACCGATATTTGTATTAGACTGTTCCAAGCAAAACGAAGCAATTCGAAGTTCCACCATTGATATCAGCTTAGAATTTGAAAGCGATAATAATTTCCCAGCCGATACAAGAGCTTATTGTATTATCATTCATGATAGAATAATGCAGTACTATCCGTTAACAGGAATAATTAGACAACTGATATAAGGATGAAAAAAAGTGTTACTATAAGTGATAGTGCTCCGGAAGTACATAATCTAATAGTTTGGTCATATGCTTATCAAGATGCTAGAAAAGGAAACTATTGGATACAATGCGCTGCAGACAGAGAAAGGTTTAAGTTTAGAATTAATCAAATGAAAAATATTTTAAAGGAGATCTTAAATTCTGCTCATCGTGAACAAATTTTTCAGTCTAGATTTAAGTGTTCAACATGAAGGTAGTAGTGATTGATGTTCAAGGATTTTATATACCTGAATTCATCGTTAAAGAATTAACAATATTTGATGGACATCGAACTGGTCACTATTTGTTTAAATCACCGGTGCCGTTTCGTCAACTAAGTGCAGATGTAAAAAAACAAGTGAAATATTTAGAATTAAATCATCATCTATTACGTTACAACAGTGGAAATATCGACTATGAAAATATTTATAACATACTAGAAGAAAATATTATCGATGATGTTATCGATATTATTTACGTAAAAGGAAGCGTTAAAGAGGATTTTTTAAGACAATTTTTCGATTCAAAGGACTTTTACCCTAGGATCATCAATTTGGAGGAAGCAAACTCTTGTCCAAAATTGCAACCACAACTTCCGTTATGTATGCATCATTACTTAAAAACTAAAATATGTATCTGTAGTCTTAATAATGTACGGTTTATTTATAATTATGTAATTCAGAATTTACCGAAATAAACGTTTAAAGTTTTAATCTCGTTTCCTTCTCCTACTTCATTAACCTGCCCTCTCCACTCTAGTTAAGATTACAAAAAGTATAAAGGGATCAACTTTTAGTGTGTGAAATAATTTTTATTGAAATATCAACAGTCAACACAACCATCATGTCTAGTAAGTAGAAATAATTTTTACATTATTTTATTTTAAATTTTTTCCGAATCAATTGTTTGAAATTTAATTACAACACTTCATCATCAGTCTTAATAAATTAATGTAATCTATTTATTAAATTTCTCTTTCTTTTGTTACAGAACATCCCGCAGGTTACTATGGGGACTATAACCCAGATTTGGTTGTTAACCACGCTGGGTTAACCGAAGAGGAGGTGGACCACCTCCTCACCCAAATTCCCGCGGGCACCTTCGAGTGGGTTTCCCTTATTAACATCTATCTGCGACTGGAACCGCCCCCATCCCTTGGAGGTTATTTTGATATTTTTACCGTGGGGCGCTTGACCGCCGCGATAGACACCGATGAGGAGCGGGGTATAATTGACATTTGGGTATGGGTACATTAAACCTCATACATGTTGGATCGTTTTATGATGTTCATAGCGTTTTTTATGATGTTCATAGCGTTAGGTTTGGCTTAAAAACTGCAATTAAAAATTTATTTAGGTGTATGACTTTTTTAGTTTAAGTATGTAGTTTGTTTTATGTATAATAAAAAATAATATTCATTCTGATTATTTTTGTGATCTTATTTCCTGTCTAACGTTTTTTTCTTGTAAATTTATGAATCAAAAATTTTATAAATATCCAGTTGTATTTGATTATTAATTTATCGTTACAATCATTTTCCCCAAAAAATTTATATCCAATAGTTTACAAACAATATATACATTTCTAATAGTTAAAACACATTTATACATCTTTTATAAAAAAAGTGGATTTGTTTAATTGAAATAGGTAAAAATTCATATCCAAAACCTTAATTAATTACTGGGCGGTTAACATTTTTTACCAAAAGATTTTGAAGAATTTACAACAATTTATCATAAACCCTCAACAGATGATATAGTAATTATTGTAAAAGCTGAAGTTTATATTTTTTTCATTATCTACTTTTAGATTTAAAACTAATTATCCGAAATCTATAAGCGAAGAATTTAAAATATCAAGTCCAATTTCGGCAGCGATAACAACTTACTCAGGTGGTATTTATCTTTTTCTCAGAGATAATACATATATTACATTATCTAGTTGCATCTCTGGATATAATGTTCCTGGTTTAACAAACGAATTATTTGAAGGTGTTCCTAATAAAATAACAAGGACATTTAGATATTTAAACGGAAAGCTGTACTTTTTTAATGAAAATAATTACTTTGAATATGATGAGTTTACTAAGAGTGTCATACAAGCGGGACCTAAAACTTTATCTATATTTAACATTAATTGTCCGCGAGAACCCATCTTAATTCAATTGAAAAAATTATCTTTTAAAAAGATTATTACACACAATGCAGTCCTGGTTGAAAATTTAACAGATTATACTCGTGAAGAAGATAGTTGGTGTAGTTGGTGTATTCATCAGTGTTTGTTTACAGTAAGTTTATATTACAACTTAATAAAACGTTCTTTCTAAACATCTAATTTAAACATCTAATTTCAGCTTCAGACCTACAAAAGTTGTGCCAAAAAGACGCATCGTAAGTTTATCGAAAATATTGACTTCGGCACAAGTTCTTCATCCACAAATTCTTCCGATTCAGACTACTGAATTCTTCTCTAAAACCAACATAAATAATCTTTTTTTGGTAAATTCTTTAATTTTTTAAATTTGTTTACCACATTTGATTGCTAAAAATGTGTTTAATTTTTTAGGAAAATTTTTATCAAATTTTTATCAAACAAAAAGTGCGTCACAAAATTCCTACGATAAGGTAAACCACAAAATTAGTATTAAATCATATTTTATTTCATTTTTATTTTTTAGGAAAGCGTGTTATCTGTTAACCGCAAAAATTGATTATAAAAGTTCCGTTTTTTACACATTTCACCAGTTTTATTAAAACTATCTTTGTGAGAAGTTGTATGTGCTCCGCTGTGTATTTTTGCATTTAAATTTCAAAGGATTCTGTAATGGCTGATCAACTATTAAATCTGAATAAAATTGCTGCCTGTGAATATACTGATACATATGTCAGTGCCAACGATTTGGAAGTGAACAAGAAATATAAAATCATCAATTTAACCAAGGCAAACACACAACATGGGGTTATGATGGTAGCATATCTGGACAACGTCGGTAAAGTTTTTTTACCTAAACGACTAACAGCAGTTATGAATGATACCATAATTACGACACTAATGGAAGGACTCGGATCTTATTTGATTTATATGGGACGTAAGCAAGCTAATGGAAATCAGGAACATGATGCCCACATTTTTAATTTCGAACGTATTGTTCACGAAGATTAATGTAAAATTTTTTGGTAAGTGTCATGTTCACCTCTATTTAAAAAACTAATTTATGATTTTTTTCAGGTTTCCAAAATAGACAGCACTATCCACTCTACCTACCTGAGGTTCGACTCCCCATGGAAGGAACAACAACAACAACAACTTTTTTTGCATTATATTTTAAACAAATAACAAAATAAACTTGGTGCGCAACAGACAAGTTAGGCAAACAACATTACAAAAATAAAAAACTACATATACTAGGTTTTTTTTCCTTATCGATAAAATAATGACTTTCCTTTATTAGTTATTAGTGACAAGCGCGATGATTTTCTGATATTTTGCTTAACTCAATACAGCATGTATTGTATATATACTTCATGTATTCACAATTGCACATTTCAAAAATCATATATTCAAAATTTCACAACCCCAAAAACCAAAAATTTCACAACCCCAAAAAGCTACTACTACTACTACTACTACTTGTTTTCTTGGTTGCATATTCGCAAACGGGCGGGGGGTGTGTAAAAAAAAAAAATGGAGGCCAGCGCCATCTTTGATTGACGGCTGCGCTGACGGCAGCGCCATCTAGCGAAAAGTTTGCAGACCGTGGCGCCATCTAACGTGAGAATTTAGGCGGAATTTGTGACGACATCGGCGCTACCAACATTACACCCAATATTAATTTTTAAATAAATTAAAATTTTGGCGCCATTTTTTTTAACAAACAAACATGGCCGACTAATTTCAAATATTAATTTTGAAATAATTTAAATTTGGCGCCAATTTACCATTAAACAAAAATGACCGCCGCCGACTTTCAAACTTCCAAGATGGCGACGATTATTATTATTATTATTATTATTATACTACATAAATATATTTGCATCATCACAAATGGCGTCAGTCGGCCGCAGGCCGGCTGACCAGCTGGTCGCAGGCCAGCGAGCTGCGATTACGCGCTTGCGTCTGCGGCTGACTGACACAATTTTCACACATGCGCAGTAGAGGGAGGTGGAGGTGGTTTTTGAACCGGCTATCTCTATCTACTCATAAACAACTATTTTTTTTTTAATGTTTGCATTCAATGTACCCTAATGACTCCTGGGGCCCGTCATCTTCCAAAAAGTTCCGGTTTCGTAGTTGGTTTCGTTTCGTGCATCGACTGTTTTGAAAGAATTTTTCCGCACAAAAACAAAAGTATTTAAAAAAATTCTTATTGGCATTCGGTAGAGGATAGATTAGACTTTCGACAGACCAAAGACCAACTTTTCACGTTTACCCAGTAAGTATCTGTCGACGACGTCGCAGTTTGATGTTCTCTTTAACCGCGAATAAGTCGTCGGTACGGCGAGCGTCTGTAAGGACGTCACTAGGTCCTGAGAATAGTCGTTTCGTTGATATAAATTTCAGAATATATAGGAAAAATCTTTTTTTCAAAATTGGTTTTGTCGTCGGCTCGAAAACATTGACGATCGTCAAAAAGGAACGATGTCATCACGCCAAAGTCTAGTGTGAGGCCCCGATAATTTTAATGTTGGCGAGCGTGGTGTTTGTTTAGTCCGCGGTCGGGTTTATTTTCTAGGCAATAAAAACTTTGTTACCAGCCCCAACCAATCCGCGCGTCGCTCTCGAGAGCCTTCTGGGTTTTCCCCGCAATTCTGCGAAAAACCCCTCAATACGAATTACCGCTCCACCCACACTCACCCCTTGTGAGCCCATTGGATGTCGGCTAAGGGTTGTTTAACATAAAACGAGCCACCCTTAGCCACACCAAGTCAGTAATCAATCAGTCACGAAGTGAGTCTAAGTCAGTGAGTGTTCAACCTGTACTCATTCCCTTCTAAACACCACGCTGGTCTCTGCGATGGGCGCTATCGACCCTCCACCAGCTCTTCCTTCCTTCCCTTGTCTCATTTAATGCTTACTCAGTAGTTTCATTCCGACCAAACCCCGAACTTTTCAGTTCGTGACTTCAAATGAAGTTTCATACAAGTAACGACCATTGTTACCGCTGCTACGCTGAGCTGCGCCACAAGGGCCAAAAAGCTTCGCGGTAACAATTTGGCGCCCGACACGTGGGGCTGTTTCGACGTCGGAGACGCCGACTTATCCACTACCCTTACCCTCATGCTCTCCAAGTGATGCCCAGTACTCGTGCTAGTGCAACATTAAACCAAATCAACGCCATGGACGCCCTGACCGAAGCCATTCGCGAGCAAATCGACGCTGCAAGAGCCCAAACTCAGTTCCATGAGTCGCTCCGGACCAACAACGAAACTCCAGCACCGCAAGAACCCTTGCCACTACCAGAGTTTTTCGGCGAAAATCACGAGGACCCACAACGATTCCTGGACACATGCCTCCTTCGAATCAACAACGACAACCAGGAGATTCGCCTTCAGAGAATCGTTTCACAACTCCGGGGGCCCGCCAAAGAGTGGTGGAGACTCAACGGAGCGCTCATTCCCACATACGAGGATTTCACCGCCGCTTTCCTGAACCGATACAACGGGGTGAGTCATTTGTTTAAACTCAAAGCGTCACTCTACGGCGACGGTCAACGAAACGAAAACGTGGAGCATTTTCTTCGACGAAAATGGCTCCTAGCAAAGCGAGTAGCACCCGAACTGCCGGAGTCGCAACTGGTGCGACTCACAGCCGGGTTGCTGACACCGGAACTCGCTGCGGCTAGCGGAACTGTATTTCCGCAATCGATGAACGATTTTATCGAAGCCATGATCCAAGTAGAGGAAAACAGAAAGCGTTTACCCTCGAACCACACTCGGCAGCCCCCTTCGCTACCAAAGTGCCGTTTTTGTCCCGGCTTTCACTTTCATCGGGACTGCTCTGCGAAACCACGAACATTTTCGTCGGGAAACGAAAATGGGGCCGTCGCCAAGGCTCAGCCCAAAGCCATGTCGTCCGGTCCCCAGCAGTAAACTTCGCCGAGGCCAAACCTCAACCCCTACTGGAAGAGGGGCCCCAAAATCTGCTTCCAGTGGCGCCCAACTTTTCAAAACAAAAATCCGCGACAGTAAACAGTGCGCCCCCTGAACCGAAATTCGAAACGCAGCCCCATCCACGTCATTCTCCACGTGCCGCCGGCTCTACCGCAGCCCCCACGTCGAGAGCACCCGTTTTCACGCGCACCGTTGGCTCTGACGCAGCCCCCATGCCGAAAACAACCGTTTCCTTGGACAAGGAAACAACTGCTGCGATTTTCAAATCTATCATCGAGGCCGTAACTGTCCCAGTCGCTAAACTAACTCCACGCAATAGCAGCCCCCTTGCTGCTGCAACCACTACGAATCAAGGCTCAACCGCAGCCCCAAAAATTCGCGAAACCGAAGGTTCAACCGTAACCTCAACACCAGCAACCGAATTTCGACCTGCCTCGGAGGTACAGCCCCCTATGAACACGACCGTTTCGGTCCAAACCGCTGTCGCCGGCGCCGTTGGCTCGCACGTAGCCTCCACGCCGAGGACAACCGCTTCCTTGGACAAGGAGGTACTGGCTGTCACTTCCGAAACCACGACTAAAGCTCGTCAGGTACCGAACAACCAGGTGTTCTACCACAGCAAAGCCCTCGAAAAAGGGACCCCAAAACGCCATGACAGCCCCCTTGCTGCAAAAAGCGAAGACACTGCGACATCAACACCGCTCCAAGCAAGTGCGTGCCCCGCCAGTGTTTCAATAGACATGCCAAGACACGATAAAGAGATTGCCGAAGACGAAGCCCCCATCGAAGAGCCTCCACCTGAACCACCACCTGAGGTCGACAAACAAGATGGAATTTCCCAGGAGAAAATCCTAACCATAGCAGAAGAGGTCCGACAGGCTCAGATTAGCGATGCCTTAACCCGACGGTTGATTAACCAGCGCCGAGACATGGAGGAAAACCCCCCCGAAGGCAACGGTTGGCAAAGTGGATTCTACAAAAACTATTGCATCGACAATGGCTACCTGTGCCGTCGCCCTAAGAACACGCTCTACGTACCAGCTGGCATTAAGGAGCGCGTGCTCTTCGAACATCACGACGCAACATTAGCTGGACACCCTGGGGCTGACGAAAGTGAGCGCCTAATTCGGAATAATTTTCACTGGCCCTCCTTGAGACAAGACGTGCGAGACTACGTGAGTACATGTTTACTATGCGCGCGGTTCAAAAAACGCCCCAATCAAACCCTTGCACCGTTACGACCGCGTCGCCCCCAAAGGCCCTTCGAAACCATCGCCTGCGATGTCATGGGGCCTTATCCCATCACGCCCAGGGGCAATAGGTTCATTGTCACAATCACGGATCTATTTACTCGATGGGTCGAAGCGTACCCAGTACAAGAAGCCAGTGCGAAAACTATAATAACAATCTTCGACAAGGAAGTTTTTGCCCGGTTTGGCTACCCCAAGAACATCATCACGGACAACGGCCCCCAGTTCACAAGCAGCAGATGGACAAAAGCATGCCAACGTTGGGGATGCCAACCATGGACTACCGCCACCTACACGCCCCGGCAAAACCCTACGGAAAGGCGTAATCAGGAGCTCAAAAAGCTTCTTAAAATCCACCTACATCAGAAATCCCAACTCGATTGGGATATCCAACTTCCGGGTATCTTGTTTACCCTACGAAAACGAAGAAACGCAGCCACGGGGCAACCACCGAGCCAGCTGCTCTACGGGGTGGAACTCCAATTCCCAGGCGAATGGGATGGCCCAAAAGCGAGAGAAGCGCGGCCCGAACCTGAAGCTCTTCGCCAACAAGCGCGAAGGCACCAAGAACACTACGTGGCGCGAAAACTCGATGTGGAACCCCCACATCATCCACCACCCACCTACGAACCTGGCGATCAGGTTCTTATTCAGTTCTTACCGCTGGGAAGCCAGCCGTTCGCGTCCAAATGGAGAGGTCCATTTCCAGTCATCCAAGCGCTCGGAGATGGCGGCATGTACCTAGTGGACTCCGACCCTAAACCAACCAAGGTCCATGTAGACCGGATGCGACCCGCGCCCTTGGCTCGATAAAGACAATATTTCATTTTCTTTCCTGTGTATATAAACCCGCGAGTGAGTGTAGGATAATTACGTAATTAGTCTAAGTTAATTATAAAGTTTGCGGTAACTATTTCTGTAAATACTCGTTAAGGTTAGCTATCTGGCAACGGGCTACGCTAGAAGCTAAGCGGTACGCCTGCGGCTACCATTTTTCATTTGTCACCATGTCTTTTACATTTATTTCGTGCAATTATTGTTGTGATTTTATTTTAACATTTATGTACATTGTTCTTATAAAATAAACACGAGACATCCCTCTCCGCCTCTCCGCCAATAACCCAGAATGCTCCGAGCCCGTCTTGCGTCTCAAACCGGGGGCGACTTGTTACCAGCCCCAACCAATCCGCGCGTCGCTCTCGAGAGCCTTCTGGGTTTTCCCCGCAATTCTGCGAAAAACCCCTCAATACGAATTACCGCTCCACCCACACTCACCCCTTGTGAGCCCATTGGATGTCGGCTAAGGGTTGTTTAACATAAAACGAGCCACCCTTAGCCACACCAAGTCAGTAATCAATCAGTCATGAAGTGAGTCTAAGTCAGTGAGTGTTCAACCTGTACTCATTCCCTTCTAAACACCACGCTGGTCTCTGCGATGGGCGCTATCGACCCTCCACCAGCTCTTCCTTCCTTCCTTTGTCTCATTTAATGCTTACTCAGTAGTTTCATTCCGACCAAACCCCGAACTTTTCAGTTCGTGACTTCAAATGAAGTTTCATACAAGTAACGACCATTGTTACCGCTGCTACGCTGAGCTGCGCCACAAGGGCCAAAAAGCTTCGCGGTAACAACTTTGTTACCAGCCCCAACCAATCCGCGCGTCGCTCTCGAGAGCCTTCTGGGTTTTCCCCGCAATTCTGCGAAAAACCCCTCAATACGAATTACCGCTCCACCCACACTCACCCCTTGTGAGCCCATTGGATGTCGGCTAAGGGTTGTTTAACATAAAACGAGCCACCCTTAGCCACACCAAGTCAGTAATCAATCAGTCACGAAGTGAGTCTAAGTCAGTGAGTGTTCAACCTGTACTCATTCCCTTCTAAACACCACGCTGGTCTCTGCGATGGGCGCTATCGACCCTCCACCAGCTCTTCCTTCCTTCCCTTGTCTCATTTAATGCTTACTCAGTAGTTTCATTCCGACCAAACCCCGAACTTTTCAGTTCGTGACTTCAAATGAAGTTTCATACAAGTAACGACCATTGTTACCGCTGCTACGCTGAGCTGCGCCACAAGGGCCAAAAAGCTTCGCGGTAACAATTTGGCGCCCGACACGTGGGGCTGTTTCGACGTCGGAGACGCCGACTTATCCACTACCCTTACCCTCATGCTCTCCAAGTGATGCCCAGTACTCGTGCTAGTGCAACATTAAACCAAATCAACGCCATGGACGCCCTGACCGAAGCCATTCGCGAGCAAATCGACGCTGCAAGAGCCCAAACTCAGTTCCATGAGTCGCTCCGGACCAACAACGAAACTCCAGCACCGCAAGAACCCTTGCCACTACCAGAGTTTTTCGGCGAAAATCACGAGGACCCACAACGATTCCTGGACACATGCCTCCTTCGAATCAACAACGACAACCAGGAGATTCGCCTTCAGAGAATCGTTTCACAACTCCGGGGGCCCGCCAAAGAGTGGTGGAGACTCAACGGAGCGCTCATTCCCACATACGAGGATTTCACCGCCGCTTTCCTGAACCGATACAACGGGGTGAGTCATTTGTTTAAACTCAAAGCGTCACTCTACGGCGACGGTCAACGAAACGAAAACGTGGAGCATTTTCTTCGACGAAAATGGCTCCTAGCAAAGCGAGTAGCACCCGAACTGCCGGAGTCGCAACTGGTGCGACTCACAGCCGGGTTGCTGACACCGGAACTCGCTGCGGCTAGCGGAACTGTATTTCCGCAATCGATGAACGATTTTATCGAAGCCATGATCCAAGTAGAGGAAAACAGAAAGCGTTTACCCTCGAACCACACTCGGCAGCCCCCTTCGCTACCAAAGTGCCGTTTTTGTCCCGGCTTTCACTTTCATCGGGACTGCTCTGCGAAACCACGAACATTTTCGTCGGGAAACGAAAATGGGGCCGTCGCCAAGGCTCAGCCCAAAGCCATGTCGTCCGGTCCCCAGCAGTAAACTTCGCCGAGGCCAAACCTCAACCCCTACTGGAAGAGGGGCCCCAAAATCTGCTTCCAGTGGCGCCCAACTTTTCAAAACAAAAATCCGCGACAGTAAACAGTGCGCCCCCTGAACCGAAATTCGAAACGCAGCCCCATCCACGTCATTCTCCACGTGCCGCCGGCTCTACCGCAGCCCCCACGTCGAGAGCACCCGTTTTCACGCGCACCGTTGGCTCTGACGCAGCCCCCATGCCGAAAACAACCGTTTCCTTGGACAAGGAAACAACTGCTGCGATTTTCAAATCTATCATCGAGGCCGTAACTGTCCCAGTCGCTAAACTAACTCCACGCAATAGCAGCCCCCTTGCTGCTGCAACCACTACGAATCAAGGCTCAACCGCAGCCCCAAAAATTCGCGAAACCGAAGGTTCAACCGTAACCTCAACACCAGCAACCGAATTTCGACCTGCCTCGGAGGTACAGCCCCCTATGAACACGACCGTTTCGGTCCAAACCGCTGTCGCCGGCGCCGTTGGCTCGCACGTAGCCTCCACGCCGAGGACAACCGCTTCCTTGGACAAGGAGGTACTGGCTGTCACTTCCGAAACCACGACTAAAGCTCGTCAGGTACCGAACAACCAGGTGTTCTACCACAGCAAAGCCCTCGAAAAAGGGACCCCAAAACGCCATGACAGCCCCCTTGCTGCAAAAAGCGAAGACACTGCGACATCAACACCGCTCCAAGCAAGTGCGTGCCCCGCCAGTGTTTCAATAGACATGCCAAGACACGATAAAGAGATTGCCGAAGACGAAGCCCCCATCGAAGAGCCTCCACCTGAACCACCACCTGAGGTCGACAAACAAGATGGAATTTCCCAGGAGAAAATCCTAACCATAGCAGAAGAGGTCCGACAGGCTCAGATTAGCGATGCCTTAACCCGACGGTTGATTAACCAGCGCCGAGACATGGAGGAAAACCCCCCCGAAGGCAACGGTTGGCAAAGTGGATTCTACAAAAACTATTGCATCGACAATGGCTACCTGTGCCGTCGCCCTAAGAACACGCTCTACGTACCAGCTGGCATTAAGGAGCGCGTGCTCTTCGAACATCACGACGCAACATTAGCTGGACACCCTGGGGCTGACGAAAGTGAGCGCCTAATTCGGAATAATTTTCACTGGCCCTCCTTGAGACAAGACGTGCGAGACTACGTGAGTACATGTTTACTATGCGCGCGGTTCAAAAAACGCCCCAATCAAACCCTTGCACCGTTACGACCGCGTCGCCCCCAAAGGCCCTTCGAAACCATCGCCTGCGATGTCATGGGGCCTTATCCCATCACGCCCAGGGGCAATAGGTTCATTGTCACAATCACGGATCTATTTACTCGATGGGTCGAAGCGTACCCAGTACAAGAAGCCAGTGCGAAAACTATAATAACAATCTTCGACAAGGAAGTTTTTGCCCGGTTTGGCTACCCCAAGAACATCATCACGGACAACGGCCCCCAGTTCACAAGCAGCAGATGGACAAAAGCATGCCAACGTTGGGGATGCCAACCATGGACTACCGCCACCTACACGCCCCGGCAAAACCCTACGGAAAGGCGTAATCAGGAGCTCAAAAAGCTTCTTAAAATCCACCTACATCAGAAATCCCAACTCGATTGGGATATCCAACTTCCGGGTATCTTGTTTACCCTACGAAAACGAAGAAACGCAGCCACGGGGCAACCACCGAGCCAGCTGCTCTACGGGGTGGAACTCCAATTCCCAGGCGAATGGGATGGCCCAAAAGCGAGAGAAGCGCGGCCCGAACCTGAAGCTCTTCGCCAACAAGCGCGAAGGCACCAAGAACACTACGTGGCGCGAAAACTCGATGTGGAACCCCCACATCATCCACCACCCACCTACGAACCTGGCGATCAGGTTCTTATTCAGTTCTTACCGCTGGGAAGCCAGCCGTTCGCGTCCAAATGGAGAGGTCCATTTCCAGTCATCCAAGCGCTCGGAGATGGCGGCATGTACCTAGTGGACTCCGACCCTAAACCAACCAAGGTCCATGTAGACCGGATGCGACCCGCGCCCTTGGCTCGATAAAGACAATATTTCATTTTCTTTCCTGTGTATATAAACCCGCGAGTGAGTGTAGGATAATTACGTAATTAGTCTAAGTTAATTATAAAGTTTGCGGTAACTATTTCTGTAAATACTCGTTAAGGTTAGCTATCTGGCAACGGGCTACGCTAGAAGCTAAGCGGTACGCCTGCGGCTACCATTTTTCATTTGTCACCATGTCTTTTACATTTATTTCGTGCAATTATTGTTGTGATTTTATTTTAACATTTATGTACATTGTTCTTATAAAATAAACACGAGACATCCCTCTCCGCCTCTCCGCCAATAACCCAGAATGCTCCGAGCCCGTCTCGCGTCTCAAACCGGGGGCGACTTGTTACCAGCCCCAACCAATCCGCGAGTCGCTCTCGAGAGTCTTCTGGGTTTTCCCCGCAATTCTGCGAAAAACCCCTCAATACGAATTACCGCTCCACCCACACTCACCCCTTGTGAGCCCATTGGATGTCGGCTAAGGGTTGTTTAACATAAAACGAGCCACCCTTAGCCACACCAAGTCAGTAATCAATCAGTCATGAAGTGAGTCTAAGTCAGTGAGTGTTCAACCTGTACTCATTCCCTTCTAAACACCACGCTGGTCTCTGCGATGGGCGCTATCGACCCTCCACCAGCTCTTCCTTCCTTCCCTTGTCTCATTTAATGCTTACTCAGTAGTTTCATTCCGACCAAACCCCGAACTTTTCAGTTCGTGACTTCAAATGAAGTTTCATACAAGTAACGACCATTGTTACCGCTGCTACGTTGAGCTGCGCCACAAGGGCCAAAAAGCTTCGCGGTAACAAAGTTTTTATTGCCTAGAAAATAAACCCGACCGCGGACTAAACAAACACCACGCTCGCCAACATTAAAATTATCGGGGCCTCACACTAGACTTTGGCGTGATGACATCGTTCCTTTTTGACGATCGTCAATGTTTTCGAGCCGACGACAAAACCAATTTTGAAAAAAAGATTTTTCCTATATATTCTGAAATTTATATCAACGAAACGACTATTCTCAGGACCTAGTGACGTCCTTACAGACGCTCGCCGTACCGACGACTTATTCGCGGTTAAAGAGAACATCAAACTGCGACGTCGTCGACAGATACTTACTGGGTAAACGTGAAAAGTTGGTCTTTGGTCTGTCGAAAGTCTAATCTATCCTCTACCGAATGCCAATAAGAATTTTTTTAAATACTTTTGTTTTTGTGCGGAAAAATTCTTTCAAAACAGTCGATGCACGAAACGAAACCAACTACGAAACCGGAACTTTTTGGAAGATGACGGGCCCCAGGAGTCATTAGGGTACATTGAATGCAAACATTAAAAAAAAAATAGTTGTTTATGTTTTCTAAAAGTTTTTTCTATACTTTGGTCTTGATAAAAACAACGAAATCTCAAAAAACATTCGAAGATGCAAACGTTTGATGTAAACTGTTGTATGATAGAAAATGTCACAATAAAAACGTTTATTTTATTAATATTTGTTGTTTTAGTATACTTATAACTTTACCGATGTTTCATTATTGTACAATACTCTATTTTATAAATAAAATGCATTTCTAAATAGAAACAAATTTGATTCGTTTCGTTGCAATGCGTTGTCATCTATACGTTCTAACTATTAGCAACATTCACTGAAAACTATTTTTAAACTTATCAATTTTGTATTTCAATTTCAATTTCAATAGTTAGTTCTATCCACCTACGTAATACAAATTCTGTCACTTTACACAAACACAAAAATGTGTTATAGTGAAGAATATGTAGGTAGTTAGTTACCAACCTATACACGTTAAAATATACTTTGGTTTTATTTGTTTGCATCTTACTGTTTTGTTTTTCTTTACCTAAAGTAAAAACCAAAATTCAACTTGGAACCAAAATTATTATAGAAAAGAACAACAACAACAACAACAACAACAACAACAACAACAACAACAGATGACAATGTAGTTTACTTCTTTCGTTTATATGAGATGCTTTTTTTCAAGTGACACTTCACAAATTGTAAATTCTACTAAAACAGATATACCTAATGTCTGTTTGTCTCTTTCTCTCTCTCTCTTGCACTCAGTAATAAATTGGTACTTTTTAATAAATTAATAATACCTAGATAATAGGAAACTCTTTCCTTCGATGTCGACAATGGCGCGCGCGTATAAAATAAAAATAATTATAACTTGGAAGATAATTTAAAAATTATCACTAAAATATTTTTATTTATTTGCCTACGCAATTAGATAGAAATTTGGTAGAAATCTATTTTTACTAATTTGGATGATTTTTGATATATGAACCGAATATTTGATTGCATGTTTCAACAATAACTAAGATTAAATTCTCGAAACGTTTTACGTGGCGTATCATAATCTATTTTGCATTTAGATTAAAAAAAAGTATGTAATGTTTTGGTTAAGCACAAACGTGTTTCTAACTGTTTTTTTTTGTGATTTGAAGTAAAAAAAGTCATATACAAAATGAAAATTTTAAATATGATAGAAAGACAGATTGATAGATTAAGTAGTTTAAGTTTACTAGATATAGATAGTTTAAGTTTAATCTGGTTTTTTTTAATTCTTAAGCACACAACGTCAAAGAAGTTAATTAAAATGTTGCCAAATGTTTATAAATATTAGATCATTTGTCTGCTGATCTACTTAATTCATAAACCGAGTAAGTATTGTAGACTTTATTGAATCAATAAAAAATTTACAACTTTTGATGAAACAAATATGTTTTTTATAAAAAATATTTATAGTGTTAATTTGAAGATATTTAAAAAAATAATATTTGTTACAAATTTTTATTTTATTAACAAAAATTGAAATAGTCATTACAGAACGCCACCGAGTTACTTTAAAATTGAAGAGGATAATTAATAAATAAGTTTATTAAAAAATCGAGAAATATTTGTTTGAATAAGATAGATTTATACAAATTCATTATTGTTTTAAAAATTAGTAAACATGGTTTTCTTTATCTGTAGATATTATAGCTAATAAAGATGCGTAAATTTTCTAGATCAGGCAACTAACATTTTAAGCATTGTCATAAAATTGTCATTTTTTGACTATTTTTCATTTGGAAGTATATTAAGTATTTAATATAAATACTTTTTTTTTGTTTTAATCAGTTATTATTAA
The DNA here is from genome assembly GCF_031307605.1 of Tribolium castaneum. Taxonomy (NCBI): domain Eukaryota; kingdom Metazoa; phylum Arthropoda; class Insecta; order Coleoptera; family Tenebrionidae; genus Tribolium; species Tribolium castaneum. The sequence goes on along the minus strand of NC_087401.1, from coordinate 1,198,113 downwards.
TTCTATTACATTTATTTTTTTGTTTTGTTTTTACTTTCCAATATTAAAGCTTCTGTACTAATAATATTAGCTTTGTTTGCGTAGGATATTTAGGACTAATCCTAAATTAGTCCAAGACTCATTTAAAGCGCATGTGCGGTTCTGAACCAGCTATGGATTATCGTTTACCACAAACAATAATATACCGTTGTCAAGTATGCAGTAAATGTTTAAAAATCGGAAAACCGCAAAAAATTATCACACATTTATAAAAGAGAAACATTGGTACAAAAAAGTGTAAAATGTAAAAAACTACTCATTTTCACATTCACAAAAGTTATTTTACAAATAATTTCGATTTAGTAATATATTAAATAAATCTCAATAATAAAATAGACAGTAAAGCACCAAAACACGAGAGTAACAAAGACAAAACCGCTTTCGTCAACTGCGCAAGTCTAGAACTAAAAATCTTTGATCGAATGAACATGAAGATCGTTTGGACTGGTTCTGAACTGATCCGGTATCTAGGTTATATTCTCGACCGTGAACGACGGCCTGTAACTAAAAGTTCAGGTTTTTTTCTCATATGTACTGTGCATGCAATTAATGCCAGAACAAGCTCATCGATCGCTATCGTGAACAAAGCTTTTGATTCCCTATCTGTATACCTATGACTAAACGTAATTATCATAGTAAGATATTATTTTATTTATCTGTTTAAGGTTTGAGTATAATTGTACAAGTACAAGTATAGAGTTAAGAAGATAAAGTCAGGTTAGGTCAGGTCAGATCAGGTCGGGTCGGGTCGGGTCAAGTCGGGTCGGGTCGGGTCGGGTCGGGTCGGGTCGGGTCGGGTCGGGTCGGGTCGGGTCGAGTCGAGTCGAGTCGAGTCGAGTCGGGTCGGGTCGGGTATTAGAGAGGGGTATTGAAAATGAAGAAATATAAGCAAAAACTTATAAGTGTGCAGAGGAAACTCCTTCGGCCCACATCTTGACTACGCACTCGCGAAGGGTAAGATAGCCACGGGAATGCTGAGATCTCTCGTATGTCGGCGGAGCGCGTTGTCAATTGACAACAAGCTCTTGTTGTACAAATCAGTGATCCGACCTACCATGACTTATGCTTCTGTGGCTTGGGCGTTCGCGCCCTGTAAGACTCGGATGCATAAGTTACAAACTTTCCAAAACAAATTTCTCCGTCAAGCATTCAACGCCCCGTGGTTTGTTCGCAACAACCAATTGCACCGAGAGGCGAAGATGCCGACGATGGAGGAATTCTTCCGTGAGACCGCCGAGCGAGCCTTTTCGAAGGCGGAAGCCCACCCGAACCCCCTGGTGCGAGAGGCCGTTGACTACGACGAAAACGGTCCGTCCAGATGCAAGAGGCCAAGGATGGCTCTCTTGTGATCGAAAAATGCCTTCTCACTCAGATCTTCCGAATCTGGTAAGCATCAAATGTCATTGCCACATTTATCTGTCGCAGCTCTTTTCAGATTCCATCAAATGGATCACTTCGGGGGAATCCCCGGAGCGCCCTCTTCTTTTCTTCTGGCGCCATGCAAACCGGCATGGCTACCCAGCGTGCGTTCAGGTATGAAGGACCAATGGTTCCGATCCCTAAGGTGACGCGAGGGGTTTTAGTGGGTATTGTCGGCTTGCACATTTACCGACCGAGTCCCACATAACCAGACCTAGTCTGGTATGCGTAAAAGCATTTCCCCTCAGATAATAGCAGAGGTCGCTTCTGGCTTCTATCGCCTTTCAAATTAAAGACAGTAGGAAGGTACTTGATAGAACAGGCAACAAGCATAAAGTGATAGAGCAATCTATCACGGCATGGCAAGCCAGATGGGACAACAGTTCCAAAAGAAAATGGACGCATCGCATCGTCTTATCTCGAACATAAGTCGGTAGATGGAAAGGAGAAAACCTGTGAGACAGGTAAATTACTACCTAATACAGTTTTTAATAGGACATAAGGCTTTTCTGTCATATCTACACCGTATGCATCGAGCAGATGATGACCGCTGTGTATACTGCAACGAGGAAGATACAGCCGAACATGTGTTTTTCGAAAACATGTGTTTTATCAACGCGATGCCATTCGATAGAAGTGGGAATTACAAATAAGTAATAAACTTATACATGATAATCTAGTTGAAAAAATGCTCGAGAACAATGAGCATTGGAGAACAGTACAGAAATTTACAGAGGAGATTTATAAAACTAAGAAAATGGGGGAAGAAGGAAGAAATCAATGTTCGAAAAGCTCTGATTCTTCGTAAACGAAAAGACGTAGAAAAATGCCCGCTGAGGGACCTAGATCATCTGCCGTAGGAGGCGGCCAGAAGATGTCTTGGGAACCAGCGTGCACGATCTAAGAACGGAGGCGCTAATTCCTGGAGAAAAAGAATAAGCTTTCACTCCTGACGGTATGGTCAGGTCAGGTCAGGTCAAGTGGCTGAGATGGGTGGCTTAGATTCTATACATTAGATATACCTTTTTCATTGCCTAGTATGGTTGAAAGTGTATTTTGGACATTTAAAAAAACCATACAAATCTTAAGAATGCATCAAGTTCAAGAAAATCTAAGAATGCTTCTCCTGTAGAAATGTCATAAAAAGATATTGGAAGATTAGAAATAATAGTTGTCTGAGATAGTTCAAGCATTAATAATTTTAAAATAGCAAACACATTATATCTTTGATCAAGTTTTGGGTATGGGAAAAAATTGACAAAAACACATTTTCTGAGCACAGAAGCTCGCCGGAAAAACGAAAACTGAACAATGTAAGGAGCTGTTTTAGCGCAATTCTTTAGATTTTATACGACAATTTAAAAAAAGTAAATTTTAGTCTATTTTCCAATTTAAGAAAAAAATACACTGGAAAAAATATAACGAAAATTTTCAAGATATCACAGCTCTAAAAAACTTGGTTTAAAAAGTTACCAGAATTGACCCACATGGATGGGATTCCAAACCCCGATTAACCAAGTGTATGTAATAAAAAGGTAGTTATAGTAAAAAGTAATCAAAAAATTGTTTTGCTAAATTATTGTTTTCTATGTGAGGCCATAAATTAATCATTCCACTCTTGTATATAGTTTTATAAATCGAATTTATAACAAACATTTAGGGTAGATATCTACTATAAAAGATTTGTTTATTATAATAAATTGTTAGTTAATTTCTTTGAGGAAAGTACTATTGATCTATTTATTTTTTATAATTATTAATAATAACTATTAGTGTACCTATTAATAGCGCAAAGTTGTACCTTTGTCGATTGAAGCATTTTCTCAAAATCGACAATATAAATTTGCGCTCGCAACACACATACACAAAACTTTTTCTGAATCTCCAAGTATTAACAATATACCATAATATTCAGAACAAAACCATGTAACAATTTATTAAAATTGGCAATTATTTATTTTCTGTTTACTCGTTGTTACTAGTAACTATAGCTAGTTACAAAAATCACTGGACATTTGATTTCAAAAAAAAAAAAATAATAATAATAATAAAAAATAAACAAAATGGGAGAACAAGCGTTTTTTTCAGTTATGTCGCTTTAAAGCGACAAAGTGACAGTTTTGGAGAAACGTCAACCTTACGTTGCTAATATAGACATTATAATATGTAATAATTATAAATGACAGCACAACAACTTATACTTATTTTAAGAAATCCGCGTCTTAATTATGCACCCAAATATAATACTAAATATTAAACTAAAAAGGATGTACAAACGAGAGAATGTTATAAATATTTTTTAAATTTCTAATTTAAGAGTTCGTCGCTGCTCCTTTCAGATTCCATCAAATGGATAACTTCGGGGGAAAACCCGGAGCGCCGTCTTCTTTTTTTTCTAAGGCAACACGGCATGGCATGGCTGCCCAGGGTGCGTTCAGGAATGAAGAACCAATGGTTCCGATTCCTCAGGTGAAATTGAATTCGTATCAGAATATGTAGTATTGTTTGTAATGTAATAACTAAAAAAAATGAAATTAAGACATATAGAAGAAACACTAAAGAGAGTTAAGAATTTGATTAATCCGAGATGTTACTTTCCTGCTATTTCTTGATTTCTTTTGCGTCGCACTTTTACCGATGTAATTTGTTTTTGCTGTTTCATTTTAAATTTAATTTAAAAAGAGCTTCGATTGATAAAAAAAAATCTAGATTTGAGTGGTCGGTCATTAGATTTATTTTTTACTTAATGAAACAAATTTTATTTACTTTTAAATGTTAATTGTGGTTCTGAAAAGAACCGATTTCATTTTTTTCTTCTTTTTAAACGATGAAAGAAAAAACTTCTCTATTTTGAACTTGTGTATTTGGTGACGGCTTTGGTACCTTCAGAGACTGCGTGCTTTGCCAATTCACCAGGCAACAAGAGACGAACCGCTGTTTGAATTTCCCGGCTCGTAATCGTCGAACGCTTGTTGTAATGCGCAAGACGAGAAGCTTCAGCGGCGATCCGTTCAAAGATATCATTAACGAAACTGTTCATGATGCTCATCGCCTTGCTCGAAATACCGGTATCGGGGTGTACTTGCTTCAATACCTTATAAATATAGATTGCATAGCTTTCCTTCCTCCTGCGCTTCTTTTTCTTGTCGCTCTTCGAAATATTCTTTTGAGCTTTTCCAGCCTTTTTCGCTGCTTTACCGCTTGTCTTTGGTGGCATATTTTTTAATATTTCTAATCTTAATAAAGAAAAAAAAAACACGACACAAACGAACTGTAATACGCACAACGAACACAAAATATACCTGTCAACTTGAAAGTTCAAGCTAAAATCATGGTGCACTATTCAATTCAATTCAAAATACGTTTATTCAAAATAAATTACATTTCAAAAGGGATTTTGATAAAATATATACAAGATATTTACAACTTAATCTACGAGTCCGGACTGTTTTAGGCTTTTGGCCTCTTCAGTCAAGGAAATGGATGAATGTTGTGTGGGAGTGTGTGTGTCGTCGGGTGGTGAGTGAAAGAGTGAGAAGTTTGGGGCTCGTAGGAAGCTGTGGATGTGGATGTCGTCGTGGGTGTCTTGTCGGTGTCGTCAGTGGCGTCTCATTGTGAGGGGCGTCTCTTCAACGAGAAGTTGAAGATTGTCGGGCAGGTCGGGGTACAGCGCTGAGAGAAGCGCCGTGGGTGGATGGGGCAGTTTTCTTCTGGGGATCCGGGGGACTCGGTTGCGAAGAGTGTTGTCGCGTGTGAGAAACTTATGTGAAGTGTTGAGTGTGTTTTGGGCAATTGTGTTGTTGTTGTTGAGTGTGCGTTTGATGTAGTTTTGTTGGAGTTTGTGAAGACGGTCTGTGATGGGGGTGGTGTTTGTGTCCTGGTGGAGGGAATTGCTGGCGTGGAAGCGGTCGAGGCGGTGAATTCGGCGAAGGATTTGTCGTTCGCATGTGGCAATGCGATGTGTCTTGGTGTGTGGGAGAGATGCGTAGATGGGGGCTCGGTACTCGATGACGGGTCGGATGAATGTGTTGTAGGTGTGGAGAAGAGTGCGGGAATGGCACCCTTGGAAGTTTCCCATGAGATGGCGGAGGAGGTTGGATCGGTTGCGGACTTTCTTGAGCGTGTTCTGGAGGTCGGTGTCGAGTGAGCATGTGTGTGTGTAGGTGATTCCTAGGTACCTTGTGGATGGCACAAGGTCGATGGGTGTGTTGTCGAGTGTGATGGTGATGTCGCGTGGGTCGAATTTCTTGTTTCGTGTGAGGTTGGGGTGTTTGAAGAGGATGGCGGTGGATTTTGTGGGGTTGATCTTCACTCTCCACTTGCGAGTCCATGTGGAGATCTGGTTGAGGAGGGGCTGCAGGGTCCTGGAGGCTGAGGCGGCGGTGGTCCGGGATGTCCAGAGGGCGGTGTCGTCGGCGAAGAAGCGGGTTTTGGTCTGGTGAAGATCTGAAACAGGAAAATCAGAACTGTAAAAAATGTAAAGAATGGGCGACAGAACGGAGCCTTGAGGGACCCCGGAGAGAAGGGGGACGGGATAAGAAAAGGAATTTTGGACTTTGACTTTGCAGGAGCGGTTTGAGAGAAAAGAGTCGATTAATTTGATGAAGTTGAGGTTGATGTTGTGGGAAAGAAATTTTTGGATGAGACCATCGTGCCAAACACGGTCAAATGCACGTTCGACGTCCAAGAAGACGGCTAGTGTGCACTGGCCGAGATTGGCACTCCGGGTTGAGTCGGTGAAGAGTTCGAAAGTGGGGTCGGAAGTGGAGCGATGGGGGCGAAAACCGAATTGTTCAGGGGGCAGTAGGTTGTTTTCTTCGAGAGTGTGTCGGAGACGAGAGGCAAGAATTGTTTCGAAGATTTTTCCCAGAATGTTGAGGAGAGAGATGGGACGATAAGAAAGTGGGTTGTTGGGGTCTTTGTTGGGCTTGGGAATCATGATGGTGGTGGCTTCTTTCCATGGGGTTGGAAAGTGACCGGAATTGAAGCAAGAATTGTAAATTGTGGTGATGGATGTGATGGCTGTGTCAGGGAGATGTTTGAGAAGAATGGGTTTGATCTGGTCTGGTCCTGGGGCTTTCGAGTTTTTCAGCCGGATAATGAGGGCTTTGATCTCGTCGTCGGTGGTTGGAGCGGTCAAGTCCGGGTTGTCGGGTGGAAAGTCTGGGTCGGGGTCTGGGTCGAGGTCAGCGTCGTAGTCAAGTCGGGGGAGGTTTTGCCTGAAACGGAGAGTGTTGTTAGTGACTGTGTTAAAAAAGTGTTGGTTGAAATGTGGGTCATTGGGGACTTGGTGGATGTTTTGGAGGGTAGCAGCAAAACAATTTGCTTTGTCTTGTGGGGTGTTAAAAATGGTGTTGTTGACTGACAAATGGTGGATGGGGTGAGATTTTCGGCCTGTGAGTGAATTGAATTTGTCCCAAAACTTTTTACCGTCTCGGTAATCGAGGGAGCTACAACTGTTTGACCAGTGGGCAAGACGAAATTGGTTGATGTCACGTCTTATTTGTGCATTGAGACGGTTAAAGACAGTTTTGAGGACTGGAGATCTGGTTTGCACGAATTCGCGATAAATTCGGCGTTTGACTCGGATGAGGGCAAGGATTTGAGGGGGCAATGGTTTGCGATTTGTTGGAATGTGTTTGATGGGTACAAAAAGTGTTTGAGCTTGTTTGATGAGTTGTGTTAGTTGTGTTACTTGTGTGTCAATGGTGTTGGGGTCAAGTGTGTCGTCAATGTGTGGGAGGTTGTTTGTGATGTAATTTTGAAAGTCGGTCCAGTTTGTGTTGTTGAAATCGAAAATGGGGATGTGCGTGGGTCGCGGTTGGGGGCCTTGAAGTGTGAAGTTTGAGACAAGAGGGAGATGATCGGAGGTGACTGTGGTGCCAATGAAAGAGTCTGTGTTTGTGATGTGTGTGAGATTATCGGTCACAATGATGTGGTCTACGATCGATGTGCCAACGTGATTGATGAGTGTGGGAAATTGATTTCGAAGACGACAAAGAGGAAGAGTGTTGAGAGAGCGTGTGAGGTGTCTGCCGTTTGTGTTTGAAATTGTGTCACCAAAATCGGTGTGTCGAGCGTTGAAGTCTCCGAGAATGACTGCGTGTCTGAATGTGGAAGTGTAATCGAGGAGTTGGGTACTGACGGTTTCGAGAGGAGGATTGTAATAACAAATAAACAGAATGTTTAAATTGTTAATGTGAATGGTGGCTGCAACGGCTTGAAGGTGGTCAAGATGAGGGGGTAAGATGTGTTGAGATGAAGCGAGTGAAGTTGAGACAAGAAGTGTGACGCCGTGTTTGGCTCGGGTTGTGGGGCTGGGTTTGTTGTAGGAGTGGAAGCCTGTGATGTTTACGGGTCGTTTGGATTGTGTCTCTGTGATTGCTGCGATGTGAATTTGGTCGATGTGTAGAAAATGTCTCAAGGAGGCAAATTTACGAGAAATCCCTCCCGTATTGACTGTGGCGAAATTCAGAGAAGCCATTTTTGAAACGGGGGCCAGAAGGATTCACCGAAATGGTGGATTTATCCAAAAGTGAAGTGAATTTTGTTTGATGAGTGTGAGATTTTTAGATCGCGTCGGAGACAAGCGCGAGCGGAATGTTCGAGAACAGATTGGATTTTCTGTTTCTCGAACGGAAAAAGGTCAAAAAGGGTTTTTGTGATGAAGCGTAGGAATTGACGGGCAGAAACGAAGGGTTCGCGCTCGTCGGAGTCGTCGTCAGAATTTTCGGGATCGAATTCCTTGTCAACGATTTTGATGGGAACGACGGGGGTTTCTGGGGTCATTTGGGAGGGTTTGATAAATTGGGGGCAATCTCGGGACCAAGCGGGGTGATTCCCCTGGCATTTGGGGCATTTGGGGTTTGAAACTGCGGAAGGGCACGGTTTTGACCGATGATTGTCGGGGCAAGTGGGGCAGATGGGCTTGTTGGGGCATTGGGAAAAAGAATGGCCAAATGTGAAGCACTTGGCGCACTGGAGAGGGGCTGGTTTTGGGGGGTGCGACGGCTCGCAGGGGTGAACGTGGCCGAAAAGTGAAAGGCCATTTGACAGGAGTGTGTCGATCGCCGTTTTGTCCGGTGTCACGATACGCATGAGAGGAGTTGGTTTGTTGGTTTTGGCGGAAATGATGCGCCAAACTTTTTGAATGTGGAAATTATTCAGGGCTGAAATGACGTCTTGGGGTTCGATGTCAGAGCTGACGTCTCTGACAACGATGGAAAAAGTGATGGGTTTGGGTTCGATTTGGGGTAGGAGGCGTGTGGGGTTTAAGAGTTTGAACTGGATTTTCGAGCCAGGGAAGCCAGCTTGAAGCGTTGAAATTTGGTTAGGGGTAAGTTGCCTGGAAAGAACAAGAAGAGCGGATTTGTTGTAATTGACTTTTAGAGAGTCAATTTGGTGGAGGCCGAGTGAAATGAGGTGAGAGTAAAAGCTTTTTTGAGTGGCGAGTGGGGCAGGGATGTTTTGGATTGAGTAGCGAAATGAGAGTTTTTTTGAAGTGGTAGTTGAAGACGATTTTTCTGAAGTGGTAGACGAAAAGGATGCTGATGTTTCGGAGTTTGATGGTGAGGGTGTGCGTGAACGTTGTTGGGTGTGTTTTGTGGATTTTAATGTAGTGGCGTGAGTTTGTGGGGGTGGCAAAATTTTTTTGTCCATAAGGGACGGAATGGGTTTGTTTTGGGGAAGCGTTTTTGGAGAGTTTGCAGAAGACGGAAGTGAAGTGGGTAGGTTGAGGGTTTTTTTTGGTGAGTGTTTCACCGGGCCCTTGGAGCGGAGCCGACGCTCGTTCTCCATTGTGGAAACTTTTGCAATTTATCACTTTGGATTTCACTGTCACTTCACTTAGCAAACAATCGAGTGGCTGAGCGATCAGAGTCAGCGCAGAGACTCGATGTGTTCACCTCGAGAACGCGAAAGGAACTACCTGAGGTATCAAAATATACATATTTCAATAACAATAATAATCTTGGTATCTTTTGGGTCTTCTGATTGGTCTTTTCTTTGGTTCCTCTGATTCGTCTGGTTGTTCTGGGTCATGTTCGGGTTCATTATTTCTGTCTGGTAAGGGCTGAAGATGTCTTCGATTTCGTCTGACGCAACCGCCGTCAGTCTCGATCAAATATGACCTTGGTTCTTCACATCTGCGTTGTACTTCTCCCTCCTTTTGCATATTTATGATCCATACGCGATCACCTTCTTTTAGATTTTTCTCTTCTTTTGTTACTCGGTGTCGTTTGTCGTAGTTGGACTTCTGTTCTGCTTGATTGTTGATTAACGTTTGTCTGACAGTGTCATGGTCGATAGTTGCAGGTTTTAACCCTGAAGGTAACCTTGGCAGTCTGTCTCGAAGGTTTCTGCCAAAGAGCAGTTGGGCAGGTGACAATCCACATTTAGTAGGTGTATTGCGGTAGGTAAGAAGTGCAAGATATGGATCTTCATTTTTCCTCAATATCGTTTTGAGCAGCTTCACAGCACTTTCGGCTTGTCCATTTGACTGTTGGTAATGGGGACTACTGGTAATTAACTTAAATCCATATTTTCTGCTGAAAGTTCTGTATTCGTGACAATCAAATTGTTTGCCATTGTCGGAGCGGACAACTTCGGGTATACCATGTCTAGCAAACATTTCTTTGAAGGTCTCGATAACAACTTTGGCTTTGGTGGTGCGAAGTTTTCTGATTTCAGGATACTTGGAATAATAGTCCTGTACCACTAAGTAAGTTGACTCATGATATTCTGCGAGGTCGGCACCAATTGTTTGCCACGGTCTAGATGGAACTTCGGATGGTAACATGGGATCTACCGTTGGTCTGCGTAGTTTGATGCAAATTTCACATTTCCCGACGACTTCTTTAAGCTCTCTTGTGATACCTGGCCACCACACGGTAGCTTTGGCCCGGTCCAAACATTTATTAATACCGAAGTGTCCGTCATGGAGCACATAGAGGCACTTCTTCTGAAGAGGACCAGGAATGACGACTCGGTCTTTGTAGCAAACAATGTCGCTGCTTTACCGCTTGTCTTTGGTGGCATATTTTTTAATATTTCTAATCTTAATAAAGAAAAAAAAAACACTACTTGTTAAAAATGTTTTATATACGAATTTACTCCGAATCAAGACCCCACCTTTTAGTATAATCATCCAGTCAGAAATACGACTTCTCTATAAGTAACCGTATAAATACGAAGCCAGAAACGCAACTTTAGTCATTCGCAGTCGCAGTAGTAGCATACAAGTTATACGCGCAGCATATTCTTATAGTTTATTTTGACTTTTCCATAAACTACGAAAACCACCATCATATCAACATGTCTGGACGTGGAAAAGGAGGAAAGGTAAAAGGAAAAGCCAAGTCTCGTTCGAGCAGGGCCGGTCTTCAGTTTCCTGTTGGAAGAATACATCGTTTACTTCGTAAAGGTAATTACGCCGAACGAGTCGGTGCCGGTGCTCCAGTTTATTTGGCGGCTGTGATGGAATATCTTGCCGCTGAAGTTCTTGAATTGGCTGGAAATGCTGCTCGTGACAACAAAAAAACTCGTATTATTCCACGTCATCTTCAATTGGCCATCAGAAATGACGAAGAATTAAACAAGCTCCTTTCCGGTGTGACAATCGCTCAAGGTGGTGTTTTACCCAACATCCAGGCGGTCCTTTTGCCGAAAAAAACCGAAAAGAAACCATAAACAGCTAACTGTTGTCTCTCTAGTTGCTGTGAGAAGCAGCAAGCTACAAAAAAATAATAATATCGGCCCTTCTCAGGGCCATCATTTTTTTAACAAATAAAAAAAAGAATCACAAACTTTTTTTAAAGAGTAAATAAACATACCTACTTAAAGTTACATAAAACTTGGCAAAAATTTATTGCACGATTTAAAAAAAAAAGAGCACTCAAGATGTTTTATTTTCTTAATAGTTTAAAAGCAGGTAAATTTTTATTGCCTCTCCTAGACGGCGAGCTACACGCCGCGCCGGTGGGGGGCTAGCTAATCCATGTATATCGGTTAGGCTTTGATGTTTTCTTTCTTTAGTGGTAATTATTATTTATCTCTGAAAAGTCAAAATTCATCCCTTTAAGGAAAAGCATACGATTGATTAAACAACAAAGTCATAAAAACCACACAACTTTATTTGTTACATTTCCTAGAAATATAAAAACAGTTTGGAAATCAAACATTTATTATACTGGTGGTTTAACTGAGAGCCTTGTGATACGTACTTTTTTCATTTGTTTAGAAATATTTTTGTGGTTCTGAAAAGAACCGTTTTTTTTCGTCGAAAATTAAAATGCGATGAATAGTAGAGAGTAGATTGATGTAACTAACGATGAGGAAGAAACATAAAAACCAAACAATGCTGGTATACCGGTATTGTCGTCGCCTCGTAGTCTCATAGATAAAACATAGGTTATAAAAAAAACTTAACCGCCAAAACCGTAAAGTGTACGCCCTTGACGCTTCAAAGCGTAAACGACATCCATGGCGGTGACGGTTTTACGTTTTGCGTGTTCGGTGTAGGTGACGGCATCACGAATGACGTTTTCGAGGAATACCTTCAGGACACCTCTGGTTTCTTCGTAAATGAGACCGGAGATACGTTTCACTCCTCCACGACGTGCCAATCTTCTGATCGCGGGCTTCGTGATGCCCTGGATGTTATCACGTAAAACTTTACGATGACGTTTTGCTCCACCTTTTCCCAATCCCTTTCCACCTTTGCCACGACCGGTCATTTTGAATGATTATTGATTCAAATTAAGCTTTGTTTCACAAAAGAAAACGACACAGATTTGACTGCTTCGTCGAAAACAACTACCTGCTCGCCAGATTAGTCAACTCATTTTATAGTTTAGTTTCGCTCCGCCTCTTAAGTTACTTTTTTGACCAATCAGATAACGCATAGTGTCACCCTAGTTAATAAAATACGGCGAAAAATTTTGTTGCAGGGTCATATGAACCGTCGCCGTTGTTAGTGACGTACGTAGGTGTTTATGTGTGTGTATGTGTAGTTGAGGGATAAAGAAGTAGTCAAAAAAATGGCCCGTACCAAACAAACTGCTCGTAAATCGACCGGTGGAAAAGCTCCACGAAAACAGCTTGCCACTAAGGCAGCAAGAAAAAGCGCACCCGCCACTGGAGGAGTGAAAAAACCTCATCGCTACAGGCCCGGTACAGTGGCACTGCGTGAAATTCGTCGTTATCAGAAAAGCACCGAACTGTTGATTCGTAAATTGCCCTTCCAACGCTTGGTCAGGGAAATAGCCCAGGATTTCAAGACCGATCTTCGTTTCCAAAGTTCTGCCGTTATGGCACTCCAAGAAGCGAGTGAAGCGTATCTTGTCGGACTTTTTGAAGATACAAATTTATGTGCCATCCATGCAAAACGCGTCACCATCATGCCTAAAGACATCCAACTGGCAAGACGTATTCGAGGAGAACGAGCTTAAAATGAAAAAATAAACAAAAAAAAAAACGGTTCTTTTCAGAACCACAAAATTGTTTACAAATGAAAATGTTTCGCAATATTGACAGTAATTAAAGTAATAGTACGCGGATCATAATGAATTTTAAACTCTGTCAAACAATAAAAACAATGATGCTTTTATTTATGATTGTTCGCTCTGGTTAAGGGTAGGTAAACAAATCGTTTTAATTGATCGGTACTTCAAGAACGGCGGCGGCATCAAAAGAATTTAATTTATTTAAGTAGGTACCATAAAAATGAGTAAAGTTAAATATCGAATAAAGTCATAAAAGTGGTTAGGTAGGTGAGGAGGGATAATGCGTTTTTAGCGCCTCCACCCTACAGACATTATCGTTTGTTTGTTTGTATAAATTAATAATTATATTTCGATTTAGGTATATGCAGATAGGTGTGAAAACTTTTTTTTATTTGTATAGAAATTAATTTGTGGCCCTGAAAAGGGCCATTTATGTATGCCCTCGACGGCCTTAAACAGTCGATAATCCAGGACGTCACCACCATCATCATCATCATCATTATCATCATCATCGGTTCGTAGTCGACGACGACGAAGACGACGACAAATGAGATTATTGCCATAGCTCACTTCTTTCTTTTAGGAGAAGCAGGAGATTTCTTCGCTTTAGCAGATATAGCCTTGGCGCTTTTTGGTTTCGGTGCCTTAGGTTTCTTCGTTGGACCGGCCTTATTTGATTTCTTTGCTTTCGAAGGTGATTTCGGCTTTGATGAAGCTGTTGCCGCAACAGCTCTACCTGTAGAGGAAGCAGCGGTTGTTTTCTTCTCAGCGCCGACAGAAGCGGCCTTTTTTGCTTTCGCGACGGCTACGCTCTTCTTTTCGGCTGCGACTTTTTTCGCTTTTGGCGAAGATGGTTTCTTACCGGTTTTTGGTGCCGAAACGGCGGAACGTTTTCCAGTGTTTTTTTTAACTTTTGAAACTGCTGAGGATTTTTTCTTTCTTTCGCCAGTAGCAGCGGCTGCCGCGGCGGCAGCAGCTCTAGCAGCAGAAGCAGCAGCAGCAGCTCTGGCCTTTGCACCACCACCGGAGGCGGACGAGGAAGCAAGTTTAAACGATCCAGAAGCTCCCTTACCTTTCGTCTGAACCAAAGAACCAGAAGCGACGGCGCCTTTTAGATACTTCTTGATAAATGGTGCAACTTTCTCGGCATCTACCTTGTAATTGGCGGCGACGAATTTTTTTATAGCTTGAAGAGAAGAACCACCACGTTCCTTTAAACCCTTAATAGCGTTATTGACCATCTCGGAAGTGGGAGGATGAGAAGGTTTGGCTCTAGGATTTTTTGCTTTCTTCTCCTTTTTAGCATGATGATGAACTTGAGGTGAAGTCGTCGAAGCAGCAGCATTAGCCGATGCGGATTGATTTTCTACGTCTGCCATTTTTTTCTCGTATTCTCGTATTATTATTATGACAGCAGAATAGATATATACTTGATAGGTAGTATATAGTAGGTAAATATAAACCTAAACGAACCAACCAACACAATTCGAATACACGAGCGCTCAAACTAAAGATATTTTCGCGCCACGACTAAGTTGTTACCGCGAAGCTTTTTGGCCCTTGTGGCGCAGCTCAGCGTAGCAGCGGTAACAATGGTCGTTACTTGTATGAAACTTCATTTGAAGTCACGAACTGAAAAGTTCGGGGTTTGGTCGGAATGAAACTACTGAGTAAGCATTAAATGAGACAAGGGAAGGAAGGAAGAGCTGGTGGAGGGTCGATAGCGCCCATCGCAGAGACCAGCGTGGTGTTTAGAAGGGAATGAGTACAGGTTGAACACTCACTGACTTAGACTCACTTCATGACTGATTGATTACTGACTTGGTGTGGCTAAGGGTGGCTCGTTTTATGTTAAACAACCCTTAGCCGACATCCAATGGGCTCACAAGGGGTGAGTGTGGGTGGAGCGGTAATTCGTATTGAGGGGTTTTTCGCAGAATTGCGGGGAAAACCCAGAAGGCTCTCGAGAGCGACGCGCGGATTGGTTGGGGCTGGTAACAAGTCGCCCCCGGTTTGAGACGCAAGACGGGCTCGGAGCATTCTGGGTTATTGGCGGAGAGGCGGAGAGGGATGTCTCGTGTTTATTTTATAAGAACAATGTACATAAATGTTAAAATAAAATCACAACAATAATTGCACGAAACAAATGTAAAAGACATGGTGACAAATGAAAAATGGTAGCCGCAGGCGTACCGCTTAGCTTCTAGCGTAGCCCGTTGCCAGATAGCTAACCTTAACGAGTATTTACAGAAATAGTTACCGCAAACTTTATAATTAACTTAGACTAATTACGTAATTATCCTACACTCACTCGCGGGTTTATATACAAAGGAAAGAAAATGAAATATTGTCTTTATCGAGCCAAGGGCGCGGGTCGCATCCGGTCTACATGGACCTTGGTTGGTTTAGGGTCGGAGTCCACTAGGTACATGCCGCCATCTCCGAGCGCTTGGATGACTGGAAATGGACCTCTCCATTTGGACGCGAACGGCTGGCTTCCCAGCGGTAAGAACTGAATAAGAACCTGATCGCCAGGTTCGTAGGTGGGTGGTGGATGATGTGGGGGTTCCACATCGAGTTTTCGCGCCACGTAGTGTTCTTGGTGCCTTCGCGCTTGTTGGCGAAGAGCTTCAGGTTCGGGCCGCGCTTCTCTCGCTTTTGGGCCATCCCATTCGCCTGGGAATTGGAGTTCCACCCCGTAGAGCAGCTGGCTCGGTGGTTGCCCCGTGGCTGCGTTTCTTCGTTTTCGTAGGGTAAACAAGATACCCGGAAGTTGGATATCCCAATCGAGTTGGGATTTCTGATGTAGGTGGATTTTAAGAAGCTTTTTGAGCTCCTGATTACGCCTTTCCGTAGGGTTTTGCCGGGGCGTGTAGGTGGCGGTAGTCCATGGTTGGCATCCCCAACGTTGGCATGCTTTTGTCCATCTGCTGCTTGTGAACTGGGGGCCGTTGTCCGTGATGATGTTCTTGGGGTAGCCAAACCGGGCAAAAACTTCCTTGTCGAAGATTGTTATTATAGTTTTCGCACTGGCTTCTTGTACTGGGTACGCTTCGACCCATCGAGTAAATAGATCCGTGATTGTGACAATGAACCTATTGCCCCTGGGCGTGATGGGATAAGGCCCCATGACATCGCAGGCGATGGTTTCGAAGGGCCTTTGGGGGCGACGCGGTCGTAACGGTGCAAGGGTTTGATTGGGGCGTTTTTTGAACCGCGCGCATAGTAAACATGTACTCACGTAGTCTCGCACGTCTTGTCTCAAGGAGGGCCAGTGAAAAGTATTCCGAATTAGGCGCTCACTTTCGTCAGCCCCAGGGTGTCCAGCTAATGTTGCGTCGTGATGTTCGAAGAGCACGCGCTCCTTAATGCCAGCTGGTACGTAGAGCGTGTTCTTAGGGCGACGGCACAGGTAGCCATTGTCGATGCAATAGTTTTTGTAGAATCCACTTTGCCAACCGTTGCCTTCGGGGGGGTTTTCCTCCATGTCTCGGCGCTGGTTAATCAACCGTCGGGTTAAGGCATCGCTAATCTGAGCCTGTCGGACCTCTTCTGCTATGGTTAGGATTTTCTCCTGGGAAATTCCATCTTGTTTGTCGACCTCAGGTGGTGGTTCAGGTGGAGGCTCTTCGATGGGGGCTTCGTCTTCGGCAATCTCTTTATCGTGTCTTGGCATGTCTATTGAAACACTGGCGGGGCACGCACTTGCTTGGAGCGGTGTTGATGTCGCAGTGTCTTCGCTTTTTGCAGCAAGGGGGCTGTCATGGCGTTTTGGGGTCCCTTTTTCGAGGGCTTTGCTGTGGTAGAACACCTGGTTGTTCGGTACCTGACGAGCTTTAGTCGTGGTTTCGGAAGTGACAGCCAGTACCTCCTTGTCCAAGGAAGCGGTTGTCCTCGGCGTGGAGGCTACGTGCGAGCCAACGGCGCCGGCGACAGCGGTTTGGACCGAAACGGTCGTGTTCATAGGGGGCTGTACCTCCGAGGCAGGTCGAAATTCGGTTGCTGGTGTTGAGGTTACGGTTGAACCTTCGGTTTCGCGAATTTTTGGGGCTGCGGTTGAGCCTTGATTCGTAGTGGTTGTAGCAGCAAGGGGGCTGCTATTGCGTGGAGTTAGTTTAGCGACTGGGACAGTTACGGCCTCGATGATAGATTTGAAAATCGCAGCAGTTGTTTCCTTGTCCAAGGAAACGGTTGTTTTCGGCATGGGGGCTGCGTCAGAGCCAACGGTGCGCGTGAAAACGGGTGCTCTCGACGTGGGGGCTGCGGTAGAGCCGGCGGCACGTGGAGAATGACGTGGATGGGGCTGCGTTTCGAATTTCGGTTCAGGGGGCGCACTGTTTACTGTCGCGGATTTTTGTTTTGAAAAGTTGGGCGCCACTGGAAGCAGATTTTGGGGCCCCTCTTCCAGTAGGGGTTGAGGTTTGGCCTCGGCGAAGTTTACTGCTGGGGACCGGACGACATGGCTTTGGGCTGAGCCTTGGCGACGGCCCCATTTTCGTTTCCCGACGAAAATGTTCGTGGTTTCGCAGAGCAGTCCCGATGAAAGTGAAAGCCGGGACAAAAACGGCACTTTGGTAGCGAAGGGGGCTGCCGAGTGTGGTTCGAGGGTAAACGCTTTCTGTTTTCCTCTACTTGGATCATGGCTTCGATAAAATCGTTCATCGATTGCGGAAATACAGTTCCGCTAGCCGCAGCGAGTTCCGGTGTCAGCAACCCGGCTGTGAGTCGCACCAGTTGCGACTCCGGCAGTTCGGGTGCTACTCGCTTTGCTAGGAGCCATTTTCGTCGAAGAAAATGCTCCACGTTTTCGTTTCGTTGACCGTCGCCGTAGAGTGACGCTTTGAGTTTAAACAAATGACTCACCCCGTTGTATCGGTTCAGGAAAGCGGCGGTGAAATCCTCGTATGTGGGAATGAGCGATCCGTTGAGTCTCCACCACTCTTTGGCGGGCCCCCGGAGTTGTGAAACGATTCTCTGAAGGCGAATCTCCTGGTTGTCGTTGTTGATTCGAAGGAGGCATGTGTCCAGGAATCGTTGTGGGTCCTCGTGATTTTCGCCGAAAAACTCTGGTAGTGGCAAGGGTTCTTGCGGTGCTGGAGTTTCGTTGTTGGTCCGGAGCGACTCATGGAACTGAGTTTGGGCTCTTGCAGCGTCGATTTGAGCTTGAATAAGCTCGCGAATGGCTTCGGTCAGGGCGTCCATGGCGTTGATTTGGTTTAATGTTGCACTAGCACGAGTACTGGGCATCACTTGGAGAGCATGAGGGTAAGGGTAGTGGATAAGTCGGCGTCTCCGACGTCGAAACAGCCCCACGTGTCGGGCGCCAAATTGTTACCGCGAAGCTTTTTGGCCCTTGTGGCGCAGCTCAGCGTAGCAGCGGTAACAATGGTCGTTACTTGTATGAAACTTCATTTGAAGTCACGAACTGAAAAGTTCGGGGTTTGGTCGGAATGAAACTACTGAGTAAGCATTAAATGAGACAAGGGAAGGAAGGAAGAGCTGGTGGAGGGTCGATAGCGCCCATCGCAGAGACCAGCGTGGTGTTTAGAAGGGAATGAGTACAGGTTGAACACTCACTGACTTAGACTCACTTCATGACTGATTGATTACTGACTTGGTGTGGCTAAGGGTGGCTCGTTTTATGTTAAACAACCCTTAGCCGACATCCAATGGGCTCACAAGGGGTGAGTGTGGGTGGAGCGGTAATTCGTATTGAGGGGTTTTTCGCAGAATTGCGGGGAAAACCCAGAAGGCTCTCGAGAGCGACGCGCGGATTGGTTGGGGCTGGTAACAAAGTTTTTATTGCCTAGAAAATAAACCCGACCGCGGACTAAACAAACACCACGCTCGCCAACATTAAAATTATCGGGGCCTCACACTAGACTTTGGCGTGATGACATCGTTCCTTTTTGACGATCGTCAATGTTTTCGAGCCGACGACAAAACCAATTTTGAAAAAAAGATTTTTCCTATATATTCTGAAATTTATATCAACGAAACGACTATTCTCAGGACCTAGTGACGTCCTTACAGACGCTCGCCGTACCGACGACTTATTCGCGGTTAAAGAGAACATCAAACTGCGACGTCGTCGACAGATACTTACTGGGTAAACGTGAAAAGTTGGTCTTTGGTCTGTCGAAAGTCTAATCTATCCTCTACCGAATGCCAATAAGAATTTTTTTAAATACTTTTGTTTTTGTGCGGAAAAATTCTTTCAAAACAGTCGATGCACGAAACGAAACCAACTACGAAACCGGAACTTTTTGGAAGATGACGGGCCCCAGGAGTCATTAGGGTACATTGAATGCAAACATTAAAAAAAAAATAGTTGTTTATGTTTTCTAAAAGTTTTTTCTATACTTTGGTCTTGATAAAAACAACGAAATCTCAAAAAACATTCGAAGATGCAAACGTTTGATGTAAACTGTTGTATGATAGAAAATGTCACAATAAAAACGTTTATTTTATTAATATTTGTTGTTTTAGTATACTTATAACTTTACCGATGTTTCATTATTGTACAATACTCTATTTTATAAATAAAATGCATTTCTAAATAGAAACAAATTTGATTCGTTTCGTTGCAATGCGTTGTCATCTATACGTTCTAACTATTAGCAACATTCACTGAAAACTATTTTTAAACTTATCAATTTTGTATTTCAATTTCAATTTCAATAGTTAGTTCTATCCACCTACGTAATACAAATTCTGTCACTTTACACAAACACAAAAATGTGTTATAGTGAAGAATATGTAGGTAGTTAGTTACCAACCTATACACGTTAAAATATACTTTGGTTTTATTTGTTTGCATCTTACTGTTTTGTTTTTCTTTACCTAAAGTAAAAACCAAAATTCAACTTGGAACCAAAATTATTATAGAAAAGAACAACAACAACAACAACAACAACAACAACAACAACAACAACAGATGACAATGTAGTTTACTTCTTTCGTTTATATGAGATGCTTTTTTTCAAGTGACACTTCACAAATTGTAAATTCTACTAAAACAGATATACCTAATGTCTGTTTGTCTCTTTCTCTCTCTCTCTTGCACTCAGTAATAAATTGGTACTTTTTAATAAATTAATAATACCTAGATAATAGGAAACTCTTTCCTTCGATGTCGACAATGGCGCGCGCGTATAAAATAAAAATAATTATAACTTGGAAGATAATTTAAAAATTATCACTAAAATATTTTTATTTATTTGCCTACGCAATTAGATAGAAATTTGGTAGAAATCTATTTTTACTAATTTGGATGATTTTTGATATATGAACCGAATATTTGATTGCATGTTTCAACAATAACTAAGATTAAATTCTCGAAACGTTTTACGTGGCGTATCATAATCTATTTTGCATTTAGATTAAAAAAAAGTATGTAATGTTTTGGTTAAGCACAAACGTGTTTCTAACTGTTTTTTTTTGTGATTTGAAGTAAAAAAAGTCATATACAAAATGAAAATTTTAAATATGATAGAAAGACAGATTGATAGATTAAGTAGTTTAAGTTTACTAGATATAGATAGTTTAAGTTTAATCTGGTTTTTTTTAATTCTTAAGCACACAACGTCAAAGAAGTTAATTAAAATGTTGCCAAATGTTTATAAATATTAGATCATTTGTCTGCTGATCTACTTAATTCATAAACCGAGTAAGTATTGTAGACTTTATTGAATCAATAAAAAATTTACAACTTTTGATGAAACAAATATGTTTTTTATAAAAAATATTTATAGTGTTAATTTGAAGATATTTAAAAAAATAATATTTGTTACAAATTTTTATTTTATTAACAAAAATTGAAATAGTCATTACAGAACGCCACCGAGTTACTTTAAAATTGAAGAGGATAATTAATAAATAAGTTTATTAAAAAATCGAGAAATATTTGTTTGAATAAGATAGATTTATACAAATTCATTATTGTTTTAAAAATTAGTAAACATGGTTTTCTTTATCTGTAGATATTATAGCTAATAAAGATGCGTAAATTTTCTAGATCAGGCAACTAACATTTTAAGCATTGTCATAAAATTGTCATTTTTTGACTATTTTTCATTTGGAAGTATATTAAGTATTTAATATAAATACTTTTTTTTTGTTTTAATCAGTTATTATTAATTCTATTACATTTATTTTTTTGTTTTGTTTTTACTTTCCAATATTAAAGCTTCTGTACTAATAATATTAGCTTTGTTTGCGTAGGATATTTAGGACTAATCCTAAATTAGTCCAAGACTCATTTAAAGCGCATGTGCGGTTCTGAACCAGCTATGGATTATCGTTTACCACAAACAATAATATACCGTTGTCAAGTATGCAGTAAATGTTTAAAAATCGGAAAACCGCAAAAAATTATCACACATTTATAAAAGAGAAACATTGGTACAAAAAAGTGTAAAATGTAAAAAACTACTCATTTTCACATTCACAAAAGTTATTTTACAAATAATTTCGATTTAGTAATATATTAAATAAATCTCAATAATAAAATAGACAGTAAAGCACCAAAACACGAGAGTAACAAAGACAAAACCGCTTTCGTCAACTGCGCAAGTCTAGAACTAAAAATCTTTGATCGAATGAACATGAAGATCGTTTGGACTGGTTCTGAACTGATCCGGTATCTAGGTTATATTCTCGACCGTGAACGACGGCCTGTAACTAAAAGTTCAGGTTTTTTTCTCATATGTACTGTGCATGCAATTAATGCCAGAACAAGCTCATCGATCGCTATCGTGAACAAAGCTTTTGATTCCCTATCTGTATACCTATGACTAAACGTAATTATCATAGTAAGATATTATTTTATTTATCTGTTTAAGGTTTGAGTATAATTGTACAAGTACAAGTATAGAGTTAAGAAGATAAAGTCAGGTTAGGTCAGGTCAGATCAGGTCGGGTCGGGTCGGGTCAAGTCGGGTCGGGTCGGGTCGGGTCGGGTCGGGTCGGGTCGGGTCGGGTCGAGTCGAGTCGAGTCGAGTCGGGTCGGGTCGGGTATTAGAGAGGGGTATTGAAAATGAAGAAATATAAGCAAAAACTTATAAGTGTGCAGAGGAAACTCCTTCGGCCCACATCTTGACTACGCACTCGCGAAGGGTAAGATAGCCACGGGAATGCTGAGATCTCTCGTATGTCGGCGGAGCGCGTTGTCAATTGACAACAAGCTCTTGTTGTACAAATCAGTGATCCGACCTACCATGACTTATGCTTCTGTGGCTTGGGCGTTCGCGCCCTGTAAGACTCGGATGCATAAGTTACAAACTTTCCAAAACAAATTTCTCCGTCAAGCATTCAACGCCCCGTGGTTTGTTCGCAACAACCAATTGCACCGAGAGGCGAAGATGCCGACGATGGAGGAATTCTTCCGTGAGACCGCCGAGCGAGCCTTTTCGAAGGCGGAAGCCCACCCGAACCCCCTGGTGCGAGAGGCCGTTGACTACGACGAAAACGGTCCGTCCAGATGCAAGAGGCCAAGGATGGCTCTCTTGTGATCGAAAAATGCCTTCTCACTCAGATCTTCCGAATCTGGTAAGCATCAAATGTCATTGCCACATTTATCTGTCGCAGCTCTTTTCAGATTCCATCAAATGGATCACTTCGGGGGAATCCCCGGAGCGCCCTCTTCTTTTCTTCTGGCGCCATGCAAACCGGCATGGCTACCCAGCGTGCGTTCAGGTATGAAGGACCAATGGTTCCGATCCCTAAGGTGACGCGAGGGGTTTTAGTGGGTATTGTCGGCTTGCACATTTACCGACCGAGTCCCACATAACCAGACCTAGTCTGGTATGCGTAAAAGCATTTCCCCTCAGATAATAGCAGAGGTCGCTTCTGGCTTCTATCGCCTTTCAAATTAAAGACAGTAGGAAGGTACTTGATAGAACAGGCAACAAGCATAAAGTGATAGAGCAATCTATCACGGCATGGCAAGCCAGATGGGACAACAGTTCCAAAAGAAAATGGACGCATCGCATCGTCTTATCTCGAACATAAGTCGGTAGATGGAAAGGAGAAAACCTGTGAGACAGGTAAATTACTACCTAATACAGTTTTTAATAGGACATAAGGCTTTTCTGTCATATCTACACCGTATGCATCGAGCAGATGATGACCGCTGTGTATACTGCAACGAGGAAGATACAGCCGAACATGTGTTTTTCGAAAACATGTGTTTTATCAACGCGATGCCATTCGATAGAAGTGGGAATTACAAATAAGTAATAAACTTATACATGATAATCTAGTTGAAAAAATGCTCGAGAACAATGAGCATTGGAGAACAGTACAGAAATTTACAGAGGAGATTTATAAAACTAAGAAAATGGGGGAAGAAGGAAGAAATCAATGTTCGAAAAGCTCTGATTCTTCGTAAACGAAAAGACGTAGAAAAATGCCCGCTGAGGGACCTAGATCATCTGCCGTAGGAGGCGGCCAGAAGATGTCTTGGGAACCAGCGTGCACGATCTAAGAACGGAGGCGCTAATTCCTGGAGAAAAAGAATAAGCTTTCACTCCTGACGGTATGGTCAGGTCAGGTCAGGTCAAGTGGCTGAGATGGGTGGCTTAGATTCTATACATTAGATATACCTTTTTCATTGCCTAGTATGGTTGAAAGTGTATTTTGGACATTTAAAAAAACCATACAAATCTTAAGAATGCATCAAGTTCAAGAAAATCTAAGAATGCTTCTCCTGTAGAAATGTCATAAAAAGATATTGGAAGATTAGAAATAATAGTTGTCTGAGATAGTTCAAGCATTAATAATTTTAAAATAGCAAACACATTATATCTTTGATCAAGTTTTGGGTATGGGAAAAAATTGACAAAAACACATTTTCTGAGCACAGAAGCTCGCCGGAAAAACGAAAACTGAACAATGTAAGGAGCTGTTTTAGCGCAATTCTTTAGATTTTATACGACAATTTAAAAAAAGTAAATTTTAGTCTATTTTCCAATTTAAGAAAAAAATACACTGGAAAAAATATAACGAAAATTTTCAAGATATCACAGCTCTAAAAAACTTGGTTTAAAAAGTTACCAGAATTGACCCACATGGATGGGATTCCAAACCCCGATTAACCAAGTGTATGTAATAAAAAGGTAGTTATAGTAAAAAGTAATCAAAAAATTGTTTTGCTAAATTATTGTTTTCTATGTGAGGCCATAAATTAATCATTCCACTCTTGTATATAGTTTTATAAATCGAATTTATAACAAACATTTAGGGTAGATATCTACTATAAAAGATTTGTTAATTTTATTAATTTGTAGTTAATTTCTTTGAGGAAAGTACTATTGATCTATTTATTTTTTATAATTATTAATAATAACTATTAGTGTACCTATTAATAGCGCAAAGTTGTACCTTTGTCGATTGAAGCATTTTCTCAAAATCGACAATATAAATTTGCGCTCGCAACACACATACACAAAACTTTTTCTGAATCTCCAAGTATTAACAATATACCATAATATTCAGAACAAAACCATGTAACAATTTATTAAAATTGGCAATTATTTATTTTCTGTTTACTCGTTGTTACTAGTAACTATAGCTAGTTACAAAAATCACTGGACATTTGATTTCAAAAAAAAAAAAATAATAATAATAATAAAAAATAAACAAAATGGGAGAACAAGCGTTTTTTTCAGTTATGTCGCTTTAAAGCGACAAAGTGACAGTTTTGGAGAAACGTCAACCTTACGTTGCTAATATAGACATTATAATATGTAATAATTATAAATGACAGCACAACAACTTATACTTATTTTAAGAAATCCGCGTCTTAATTATGCACCCAAATATAATACTAAATATTAAACTAAAAAGGATGTACAAACGAGAGAATGTTATAAATATTTTTTAAATTTCTAATTTAAGAGTTCGTCGCTGCTCCTTTCAGATTCCATCAAATGGATAACTTCGGGGGAAAACCCGGAGCGCCGTCTTCTTTTTTTTCTAAGGCAACACGGCATGGCATGGCTGCCCAGGGTGCGTTCAGGAATGAAGAACCAATGGTTCCGATTCCTCAGGTGAAATTGAATTCGTATCAGAATATGTAGTATTGTTTGTAATGTAATAACTAAAAAAAATGAAATTAAGACATATAGAAGAAACACTAAAGAGAGTTAAGAATTTGATTAATCCGAGATGTTACTTTCCTGCTATTTCTTGATTTCTTTTGCGTCGCACTTTTACCGATGTAATTTGTTTTTGCTGTTTCATTTTAAATTTAATTTAAAAAGAGCTTCGATTGATAAAAAAAAATCTAGATTTGAGTGGTCGGTCATTAGATTTATTTTTTACTTAATGAAACAAATTTTATTTACTTTTAAATGTTAATTGTGGTTCTGAAAAGAACCGATTTCATTTTTTTCTTCTTTTTAAACGATGAAAGAAAAAACTTCTCTATTTTGAACTTGTGTATTTGGTGACGGCTTTGGTACCTTCAGAGACTGCGTGCTTTGCCAATTCACCAGGCAACAAGAGACGAACCGCTGTTTGAATTTCCCGGCTCGTAATCGTCGAACGCTTGTTGTAATGCGCAAGACGAGAAGCTTCAGCGGCGATCCGTTCAAAGATATCATTAACGAAACTGTTCATGATGCTCATCGCCTTGCTCGAAATACCGGTATCGGGGTGTACTTGCTTCAATACCTTATAAATATAGATTGCATAGCTTTCCTTCCTCCTGCGCTTCTTTTTCTTGTCGCTCTTCGAAATATTCTTTTGAGCTTTTCCAGCCTTTTTCGCTGCTTTACCGCTTGTCTTTGGTGGCATATTTTTTAATATTTCTAATCTTAATAAAGAAAAAAAAAACACGACACAAACGAACTGTAATACGCACAACGAACACAAAATATACCTGTCAACTTGAAAGTTCAAGCTAAAATCATGGTGCACTACTTGTTAAAAATGTTTTATATACGAATTTACTCCGAATCAAGACCCCACCTTTTAGTATAATCATCCAGTCAGAAATACGACTTCTCTATAAGTAACCGTATAAATACGAAGCCAGAAACGCAACTTTAGTCATTCGCAGTCGCAGTAGTAGCATACAAGTTATACGCGCAGCATATTCTTATAGTTTATTTTGACTTTTCCATAAACTACGAAAACCACCATCATATCAACATGTCTGGACGTGGAAAAGGAGGAAAGGTAAAAGGAAAAGCCAAGTCTCGTTCGAGCAGGGCCGGTCTTCAGTTTCCTGTTGGAAGAATACATCGTTTACTTCGTAAAGGTAATTACGCCGAACGAGTCGGTGCCGGTGCTCCAGTTTATTTGGCGGCTGTGATGGAATATCTTGCCGCTGAAGTTCTTGAATTGGCTGGAAATGCTGCTCGTGACAACAAAAAAACTCGTATTATTCCACGTCATCTTCAATTGGCCATCAGAAATGACGAAGAATTAAACAAGCTCCTTTCCGGTGTGACAATCGCTCAAGGTGGTGTTTTACCCAACATCCAGGCGGTCCTTTTGCCGAAAAAAACCGAAAAGAAACCATAAACAGCTAACTGTTGTCTCTCTAGTTGCTGTGAGAAGCAGCAAGCTACAAAAAAATAATAATATCGGCCCTTCTCAGGGCCATCATTTTTTTAACAAATAAAAAAAAGAATCACAAACTTTTTTTAAAGAGTAAATAAACATACCTACTTAAAGTTACATAAAACTTGGCAAAAATTTATTGCACGATTTAAAAAAAAAAGAGCACTCAAGATGTTTTATTTTCTTAATAGTTTAAAAGCAGGTAAATTTTTATTGCCTCTCCTAGACGGCGAGCTACACGCCGCGCCGGTGGGGGGCTAGCTAATCCATGTATATCGGTTAGGCTTTGATGTTTTCTTTCTTTAGTGGTAATTATTATTTATCTCTGAAAAGTCAAAATTCATCCCTTTAAGGAAAAGCATACGATTGATTAAACAACAAAGTCATAAAAACCACACAACTTTATTTGTTACATTTCCTAGAAATATAAAAACAGTTTGGAAATCAAACATTTATTATACTGGTGGTTTAACTGAGAGCCTTGTGATACGTACTTTTTTCATTTGTTTAGAAATATTTTTGTGGTTCTGAAAAGAACCGTTTTTTTTCGTCGAAAATTAAAATGCGATGAATAGTAGAGAGTAGATTGATGTAACTAACGATGAGGAAGAAACATAAAAACCAAACAATGCTGGTATACCGGTATTGTCGTCGCCTCGTAGTCTCATAGATAAAACATAGGTTATAAAAAAAACTTAACCGCCAAAACCGTAAAGTGTACGCCCTTGACGCTTCAAAGCGTAAACGACATCCATGGCGGTGACGGTTTTACGTTTTGCGTGTTCGGTGTAGGTGACGGCATCACGAATGACGTTTTCGAGGAATACCTTCAGGACACCTCTGGTTTCTTCGTAAATGAGACCGGAGATACGTTTCACTCCTCCACGACGTGCCAATCTTCTGATCGCGGGCTTCGTGATGCCCTGGATGTTATCACGTAAAACTTTACGATGACGTTTTGCTCCACCTTTTCCCAATCCCTTTCCACCTTTGCCACGACCGGTCATTTTGAATGATTATTGATTCAAATTAAGCTTTGTTTCACAAAAGAAAACGACACAGATTTGACTGCTTCGTCGAAAACAACTACCTGCTCGCCAGATTAGTCAACTCATTTTATAGTTTAGTTTCGCTCCGCCTCTTAAGTTACTTTTTTGACCAATCAGATAACGCATAGTGTCACCCTAGTTAATAAAATACGGCGAAAAATTTTGTTGCAGGGTCATATGAACCGTCGCCGTTGTTAGTGACGTACGTAGGTGTTTATGTGTGTGTATGTGTAGTTGAGGGATAAAGAAGTAGTCAAAAAAATGGCCCGTACCAAACAAACTGCTCGTAAATCGACCGGTGGAAAAGCTCCACGAAAACAGCTTGCCACTAAGGCAGCAAGAAAAAGCGCACCCGCCACTGGAGGAGTGAAAAAACCTCATCGCTACAGGCCCGGTACAGTGGCACTGCGTGAAATTCGTCGTTATCAGAAAAGCACCGAACTGTTGATTCGTAAATTGCCCTTCCAACGCTTGGTCAGGGAAATAGCCCAGGATTTCAAGACCGATCTTCGTTTCCAAAGTTCTGCCGTTATGGCACTCCAAGAAGCGAGTGAAGCGTATCTTGTCGGACTTTTTGAAGATACAAATTTATGTGCCATCCATGCAAAACGCGTCACCATCATGCCTAAAGACATCCAACTGGCAAGACGTATTCGAGGAGAACGAGCTTAAAATGAAAAAATAAACAAAAAAAAAAACGGTTCTTTTCAGAACCACAAAATTGTTTACAAATGAAAATGTTTCGCAATATTGACAGTAATTAAAGTAATAGTACGCGGATCATAATGAATTTTAAACTCTGTCAAACAATAAAAACAATGATGCTTTTATTTATGATTGTTCGCTCTGGTTAAGGGTAGGTAAACAAATCGTTTTAATTGATCGGTACTTCAAGAACGGCGGCGGCATCAAAAGAATTTAATTTATTTAAGTAGGTACCATAAAAATGAGTAAAGTTAAATATCGAATAAAGTCATAAAAGTGGTTAGGTAGGTGAGGAGGGATAATGCGTTTTTAGCGCCGACACCCTACAGACATTATCGTTTGTTTGTTTGTATAAATTAATAATTATATTTCGATTTAGGTATATGCAGATAGGTGTGAAAACTTTTTTTTATTTGTATAGAAATTAATTTGTGGCCCTGAAAAGGGCCATTTATGTATGCCCTCGACGGCCTTAAACAGTCGATAATCCAGGACGTCACCACCATCATCATCATCATCATTATCATCATCATCGGTTCGTAGTCGACGACGACGAAGACGACGACAAATGAGATTATTGCCATAGCTCACTTCTTTCTTTTAGGAGAAGCAGGAGATTTCTTCGCTTTAGCAGATATAGCCTTGGCGCTTTTTGGTTTCGGTGCCTTAGGTTTCTTCGTTGGACCGGCCTTATTTGATTTCTTTGCTTTCGAAGGTGATTTCGGCTTTGATGAAGCTGTTGCCGCAACAGCTCTACCTGTAGAGGAAGCAGCGGTTGTTTTCTTCTCAGCGCCGACAGAAGCGGCCTTTTTTGCTTTCGCGACGGCTACGCTCTTCTTTTCGGCTGCGACTTTTTTCGCTTTTGGCGAAGATGGTTTCTTACCGGTTTTTGGTGCCGAAACGGCGGAACGTTTTCCAGTGTTTTTTTTAACTTTTGAAACTGCTGAGGATTTTTTCTTTCTTTCGCCAGTAGCAGCGGCTGCCGCGGCGGCAGCAGCTCTAGCAGCAGAAGCAGCAGCAGCAGCTCTGGCCTTTGCACCACCACCGGAGGCGGACGAGGAAGCAAGTTTAAACGATCCAGAAGCTCCCTTACCTTTCGTCTGAACCAAAGAACCAGAAGCGACGGCGCCTTTTAGATACTTCTTGATAAATGGTGCAACTTTCTCGGCATCTACCTTGTAATTGGCGGCGACGAATTTTTTTATAGCTTGAAGAGAAGAACCACCACGTTCCTTTAAACCCTTAATAGCGTTATTGACCATCTCGGAAGTGGGAGGATGAGAAGGTTTGGCTCTAGGATTTTTTGCTTTCTTCTCCTTTTTAGCATGATGATGAACTTGAGGTGAAGTCGTCGAAGCAGCAGCATTAGCCGATGCGGATTGATTTTCTACGTCTGCCATTTTTTTCTCGTATTCTCGTATTATTATTATGACAGCAGAATAGATATATACTTGATAGGTAGTATATAGTAGGTAAATATAAACCTAAACGAACCAACCAACACAATTCGAATACACGAGCGCTCAAACTAAAGATATTTTCGCGCCACGACTAAGTTTTTATTGCCTAGAAAATAAACCCGACCGCGGACTAAACAAACACCACGCTCGCCAACATTAAAATTATCGGGGCCTCACACTAGACTTTGGCGTGATGACATCGTTCCTTTTTGACGATCGTCAATGTTTTCGAGCCGACGACAAAACCAATTTTGAAAAAAAGATTTTTCCTATATATTCTGAAATTTATATCAACGAAACGACTATTCTCAGGACCTAGTGACGTCCTTACAGACGCTCGCCGTACCGACGACTTATTCGCGGTTAAAGAGAACATCAAACTGCGACGTCGTCGACAGATACTTACTGGGTAAACGTGAAAAGTTGGTCTTTGGTCTGTCGAAAGTCTAATCTATCCTCTACCGAATGCCAATAAGAATTTTTTTAAATACTTTTGTTTTTGTGCGGAAAAATTCTTTCAAAACAGTCGATGCACGAAACGAAACCAACTACGAAACCGGAACTTTTTGGAAGATGACGGGCCCCAGGAGTCATTAGGGTACATTGAATGCAAACATTAAAAAAAAAATAGTTGTTTATGTTTTCTAAAAGTTTTTTCTATACTTTGGTCTTGATAAAAACAACGAAATCTCAAAAAACATTCGAAGATGCAAACGTTTGATGTAAACTGTTGTATGATAGAAAATGTCACAATAAAAACGTTTATTTTATTAATATTTGTTGTTTTAGTATACTTATAACTTTACCGATGTTTCATTATTGTACAATACTCTATTTTATAAATAAAATGCATTTCTAAATAGAAACAAATTTGATTCGTTTCGTTGCAATGCGTTGTCATCTATACGTTCTAACTATTAGCAACATTCACTGAAAACTATTTTTAAACTTATCAATTTTGTATTTCAATTTCAATTTCAATAGTTAGTTCTATCCACCTACGTAATACAAATTCTGTCACTTTACACAAACACAAAAATGTGTTATAGTGAAGAATATGTAGGTAGTTAGTTACCAACCTATACACGTTAAAATATACTTTGGTTTTATTTGTTTGCATCTTACTGTTTTGTTTTTCTTTACCTAAAGTAAAAACCAAAATTCAACTTGGAACCAAAATTATTATAGAAAAGAACAACAACAACAACAACAACAACAACAACAACAACAACAACAACAACAACAACAGATGACAATGTAGTTTACTTCTTTCGTTTATATGAGATGCTTTTTTTCAAGTGACACTTCACAAATTGTAAATTCTACTAAAACAGATATACCTAATGTCTGTTTGTCTCTTTCTCTCTCTCTCTTGCACTCAGTAATAAATTGGTACTTTTTAATAAATTAATAATACCTAGATAATAGAAAACAGTTCCTTTCGCGCTCTCGAGGTGAACACATCGAGTCTCTGCGCTGACTCTGATCGCTCAGCCACTCGATTGTTTGCTAAGTGAAGTGACAGTGAAATCCAAAGTGATAAATTGCAAAAGTTTCCACAATGGAGAACGAGCGTCGGCTCCGCTCCAAGGGCCCGGTGAAACACTCACCAAAAAAACCCCTCAACCTACCCACTTCACTTCCGTCTTCTGCAAACTCTCCAAAAACGCTTCCCCAAAACAAACCCATTCCGTCCCTTATGGACAAAAAAATTTTGCCACCCCCACAAACTCACGCCACTACATTAAAATCCACAAAACACACCCAACAACGTTCACGCACACCCTCACCATCAAACTCCGAAACATCAGCATCCTTTTCGTCTACCACTTCGGAAAAATCGTCTTCAACTACCACTTCAAAAAAACTCTCATTTCGCTACTCAATCCAAAACATCCCTGCCCCACTCGCCACTCAAAAAAGCTTTTACTCTCACCTCATTTCACTCGGCCTCCACCAAATTGACTCTCTAAAAGTCAATTACAACAAATCCGCTCTTCTTGTTCTTTCCAGGCAACTTACCCCTAACCAAATTTCAACGCTTCAAGCTGGCTTCCCTGGCTCGAAAATCCAGTTCAAACTCTTAAACCCCACACGCCTCCTACCCCAAATCGAACCCAAACCCATCACTTTTTCCATCGTTGTCAGAGACGTCAGCTCTGACATCGAACCCCAAGACGTCATTTCAGCCCTGAATAATTTCCACATTCAAAAAGTTTGGCGCATCATTTCCGCCAAAACCAACAAACCAACTCCTCTCATGCGTATCGTGACACCGGACAAAACGGCGATCGACACACTCCTGTCAAATGGCCTTTCACTTTTCGGCCACGTTCACCCCTGCGAGCCGTCGCACCCCCCAAAACCAGCCCCTCTCCAGTGCGCCAAGTGCTTCACATTTGGCCATTCTTTTTCCCAATGCCCCAACAAGCCCATCTGCCCCACTTGCCCCGACAATCATCGGTCAAAACCGTGCCCTTCCGCAGTTTCAAACCCCAAATGCCCCAAATGCCAGGGGAATCACCCCGCTTGGTCCCGAGATTGCCCCCAATTTATCAAACCCTCCCAAATGACCCCAGAAACCCCCGTCGTTCCCATCAAAATCGTTGACAAGGAATTCGATCCCGAAAATTCTGACGACGACTCCGACGAGCGCGAACCCTTCGTTTCTGCCCGTCAATTCCTACGCTTCATCACAAAAACCCTTTTTGACCTTTTTCCGTTCGAGAAACAGAAAATCCAATCTGTTCTCGAACATTCCGCTCGCGCTTGTCTCCGACGCGATCTAAAAATCTCACACTCATCAAACAAAATTCACTTCACTTTTGGATAAATCCACCATTTCGGTGAATCCTTCTGGCCCCCGTTTCAAAAATGGCTTCTCTGAATTTCGCCACAGTCAATACGGGAGGGATTTCTCGTAAATTTGCCTCCTTGAGACATTTTCTACACATCGACCAAATTCACATCGCAGCAATCACAGAGACACAATCCAAACGACCCGTAAACATCACAGGCTTCCACTCCTACAACAAACCCAGCCCCACAACCCGAGCCAAACACGGCGTCACACTTCTTGTCTCAACTTCACTCGCTTCATCTCAACACATCTTACCCCCTCATCTTGACCACCTTCAAGCCGTTGCAGCCACCATTCACATTAACAATTTAAACATTCTGTTTATTTGTTATTACAATCCTCCTCTCGAAACCGTCAGTACCCAACTCCTCGATTACACTTCCACATTCAGACACGCAGTCATTCTCGGAGACTTCAACGCTCGACACACCGATTTTGGCGACACAATTTCAAACACAAACGGCAGACACCTCACACGCTCTCTCAACACTCTTCCTCTTTGTCGTCTTCGAAATCAATTTCCCACACTCATCAATCACGTTGGCACATCGATCGTAGACCACATCATTGTGACCGATAATCTCACACACATCACAAACACAGACTCTTTCATTGGCACCACAGTCACCTCCGATCATCTCCCTCTTGTCTCAAACTTCACACTTCAAGGCCCCCAACCGCGACCCACGCACATCCCCATTTTCGATTTCAACAACACAAACTGGACCGACTTTCAAAATTACATCACAAACAACCTCCCACACATTGACGACACACTTGACCCCAACACCATTGACACACAAGTAACACAACTAACACAACTCATCAAACAAGCTCAAACACTTTTTGTACCCATCAAACACATTCCAACAAATCGCAAACCATTGCCCCCTCAAATCCTTGCCCTCATCCGAGTCAAACGCCGAATTTATCGCGAATTCGTGCAAACCAGATCTCCAGTCCTCAAAACTGTCTTTAACCGTCTCAATGCACAAATAAGACGTGACATCAACCAATTTCGTCTTGCCCACTGGTCAAACAGTTGTAGCTCCCTCGATTACCGAGACGGTAAAAAGTTTTGGGACAAATTCAATTCACTCACAGGCCGAAAATCTCACCCCATCCACCATTTGTCAGTCAACAACACCATTTTTAACACCCCACAAGACAAAGCAAATTGTTTTGCTGCTACCCTCCAAAACATCCACCAAGTCCCCAATGACCCACATTTCAACCAACACTTTTTTAACACAGTCACTAACAACACTCTCCGTTTCAGGCAAAACCTCCCCCGACTTGACTACGACGCTGACCTCGACCCAGACCCCGACCCAGACTTTCCACCCGACAACCCGGACTTGACCGCTCCAACCACCGACGACGAGATCAAAGCCCTCATTATCCGGCTGAAGAACTCGAAAGCCCCAGGACCAGACCAGATCAAACCCATTCTTCTCAAACATCTCCCTGACACAGCCATCACATCCATCACCACAATTTACAATTCTTGCTTCAATTCCGGTCACTTTCCAACCCCATGGAAAGAAGCCACCACCATCATGATTCCCAAGCCCAACAAAGACCCCAACAACCCACTTTCTTATCGTCCCATCTCTCTCCTCAACATTCTGGGAAAAATCTTCGAAACAATTCTTGCCTCTCGTCTCCGACACACTCTCGAAGAAAACAACCTACTGCCCCCTGAACAATTCGGTTTTCGCCCCCATCGCTCCACTTCCGACCCCACTTTCGAACTCTTCACCGACTCAACCCGGAGTGCCAATCTCGGCCAGTGCACACTAGCCGTCTTCTTGGACGTCGAACGTGCATTTGACCGTGTTTGGCACGATGGTCTCATCCAAAAATTTCTTTCCCACAACATCAACCTCAACTTCATCAAATTAATCGACTCTTTTCTCTCAAACCGCTCCTGCAAAGTCAAAGTCCAAAATTCCTTTTCTTATCCCGTCCCCCTTCTCTCCGGGGTCCCTCAAGGCTCCGTTCTGTCGCCCATTCTTTACATTTTTTACAGTTCTGATTTTCCTGTTTCAGATCTTCACCAGACCAAAACCCGCTTCTTCGCCGACGACACCGCCCTCTGGACATCCCGGACCACCGCCGCCTCAGCCTCCAGGACCCTGCAGCCCCTCCTCAACCAGATCTCCACATGGACTCGCAAGTGGAGAGTGAAGATCAACCCCACAAAATCCACCGCCATCCTCTTCAAACACCCCAACCTCACACGAAACAAGAAATTCGACCCACGCGACATCACCATCACACTCAACAACACACCCATCGACCTTGTGCCATCCACAAGGTACCTAGGAATCACCTACACACACACATGCTCACTCGACACCGACCTCCAGAACACGCTCAAGAAAGTCCGCAACCGATCCAACCTCCTCCGCCATCTCATGGGAAACTTCCAAGGGTGCCATTCCCGCACTCTTCTCCACACCTACAACACATTCATCCGACCCGTCATCGAGTACCGAGCCCCCATCTACGCATCTCTCCCACACACCAAGACACATCGCATTGCCACATGCGAACGACAAATCCTTCGCCGAATTCACCGCCTCGACCGCTTCCACGCCAGCAATTCCCTCCACCAGGACACAAACACCACCCCCATCACAGACCGTCTTCACAAACTCCAACAAAACTACATCAAACGCACACTCAACAACAACAACACAATTGCCCAAAACACACTCAACACTTCACATAAGTTTCTCACACGCGACAACACTCTTCGCAACCGAGTCCCCCGGATCCCCAGAAGAAAACTGCCCCATCCACCCACGGCGCTTCTCTCAGCGCTGTACCCCGACCTGCCCGACAATCTTCAACTTCTCGTTGAAGAGACGCCCCTCACAATGAGACGCCACTGACGACACCGACAAGACACCCACGACGACATCCACATCCACAGCTTCCTACGAGCCCCAAACTTCTCACACACACATAATAGGAAACTCTTTCCTTCGATGTCGACAATGGCGCGCGCGTATAAAATAAAAATAATTATAACTTGGAAGATAATTTAAAAATTATCACTAAAATATTTTTATTTATTTGCCTACGCAATTAGATAGAAATTTGGTAGAAATCTATTTTTACTAATTTGGATGATTTTTGATATATGAACCGAATATTTGATTGCATGTTTCAACAATAACTAAGATTAAATTCTCGAAACGTTTTACGTGGCGTATCATAATCTATTTTGCATTTAGATTAAAAAAAAGTATGTAATGTTTTGGTTAAGCACAAACGTGTTTCTAACTGTTTTTTTTTGTGATTTGAAGTAAAAAAAGTCATATACAAAATGAAAATTTTAAATATGATAGAAAGACAGATTGATAGATTAAGTAGTTTAAGTTTACTAGATATAGATAGTTTAAGTTTAATCTGGTTTTTTTTAATTCTTAAGCACACAACGTCAAAGAAGTTAATTAAAATGTTGCCAAATGTTTATAAATATTAGATCATTTGTCTGCTGATCTACTTAATTCATAAACCGAGTAAGTATTGTAGACTTTATTGAATCAATAAAAAATTTACAACTTTTGATGAAACAAATATGTTTTTTATAAAAAATATTTATAGTGTTAATTTGAAGATATTTAAAAAAATAATATTTGTTACAAATTTTTATTTTATTAACAAAAATTGAAATAGTCATTACAGAACGCCACCGAGTTACTTTAAAATTGAAGAGGATAATTAATAAATAAGTTTATTAAAAAATCGAGAAATATTTGTTTGAATAAGATAGATTTATACAAATTCATTATTGTTTTAAAAATTAGTAAACATGGTTTTCTTTATCTGTAGATATTATAGCTAATAAAGATGCGTAAATTTTCTAGATCAGGCAACTAACATTTTAAGCATTGTCATAAAATTGTCATTTTTTGACTATTTTTCATTTGGAAGTATATTAAGTATTTAATATAAATACTTTTTTTTTGTTTTAATCAGTTATTATTAATTCTATTACATTTATTTTTTTGTTTTGTTTTTACTTTCCAATATTAAAGCTTCTGTACTAATAATATTAGCTTTGTTTGCGTAGGATATTTAGGACTAATCCTAAATTAGTCCAAGACTCATTTAAAGCGCATGTGCGGTTCTGAACCAGCTATGGATTATCGTTTACCACAAACAATAATATACCGTTGTCAAGTATGCAGTAAATGTTTAAAAATCGGAAAACCGCAAAAAATTATCACACATTTATAAAAGAGAAACATTGGTACAAAAAAGTGTAAAATGTAAAAAACTACTCATTTTCACATTCACAAAAGTTATTTTACAAATAATTTCGATTTAGTAATATATTAAATAAATCTCAATAATAAAATAGACAGTAAAGCACCAAAACACGAGAGTAACAAAGACAAAACCGCTTTCGTCAACTGCGCAAGTCTAGAACTAAAAATCTTTGATCGAATGAACATGAAGATCGTTTGGACTGGTTCTGAACTGATCCGGTATCTAGGTTATATTCTCGACCGTGAACGACGGCCTGTAACTAAAAGTTCAGGTTTTTTTCTCATATGTACTGTGCATGCAATTAATGCCAGAACAAGCTGATCGATCGCTATCGTGAACAAAGCTTTTGATTCCCTATCTGTATACCTATGACTAAACGTAATTATCATAGTAAGATATTATTTTATTTATCTGTTTAAGGTTTGAGTATAATTGTACAAGTACAAGTATAGAGTTAAGAAGATAAAGTCAGGTTAGGTCAGGTCAGATCAGGTCGGGTCGGGTCGGGTCAAGTCGGGTCGGGTCGGGTCGGGTCGGGTCGGGTCGGGTCGGGTCGGGTCGAGTCGAGTCGAGTCGAGTCGGGTCGGGTCGGGTATTAGAGAGGGGTATTGAAAATGAAGAAATATAAGCAAAAACTTATAAGTGTGCAGAGGAAACTCCTTCGGCCCACATCTTGACTACGCACTCGCGAAGGGTAAGATAGCCACGGGAATGCTGAGATCTCTCGTATGTCGGCGGAGCGCGTTGTCAATTGACAACAAGCTCTTGTTGTACAAATCAGTGATCCGACCTACCATGACTTATGCTTCTGTGGCTTGGGCGTTCGCGCCCTGTAAGACTCGGATGCATAAGTTACAAACTTTCCAAAACAAATTTCTCCGTCAAGCATTCAACGCCCCGTGGTTTGTTCGCAACAACCAATTGCACCGAGAGGCGAAGATGCCGACGATGGAGGAATTCTTCCGTGAGACCGCCGAGCGAGCCTTTTCGAAGGCGGAAGCCCACCCGAACCCCCTGGTGCGAGAGGCCGTTGACTACGACGAAAACGGTCCGTCCAGATGCAAGAGGCCAAGGATGGCTCTCTTGTGATCGAAAAATGCCTTCTCACTCAGATCTTCCGAATCTGGTAAGCATCAAATGTCATTGCCACATTTATCTGTCGCAGCTCTTTTCAGATTCCATCAAATGGATCACTTCGGGGGAATCCCCGGAGCGCCCTCTTCTTTTCTTCTGGCGCCATGCAAACCGGCATGGCTACCCAGCGTGCGTTCAGGTATGAAGGACCAATGGTTCCGATCCCTAAGGTGACGCGAGGGGTTTTAGTGGGTATTGTCGGCTTGCACATTTACCGACCGAGTCCCACATAACCAGACCTAGTCTGGTATGCGTAAAAGCATTTCCCCTCAGATAATAGCAGAGGTCGCTTCTGGCTTCTATCGCCTTTCAAATTAAAGACAGTAGGAAGGTACTTGATAGAACAGGCAACAAGCATAAAGTGATAGAGCAATCTATCACGGCATGGCAAGCCAGATGGGACAACAGTTCCAAAAGAAAATGGACGCATCGCATCGTCTTATCTCGAACATAAGTCGGTAGATGGAAAGGAGAAAACCTGTGAGACAGGTAAATTACTACCTAATACAGTTTTTAATAGGACATAAGGCTTTTCTGTCATATCTACACCGTATGCATCGAGCAGATGATGACCGCTGTGTATACTGCAACGAGGAAGATACAGCCGAACATGTGTTTTTCGAAAACATGTGTTTTATCAACGCGATGCCATTCGATAGAAGTGGGAATTACAAATAAGTAATAAACTTATACATGATAATCTAGTTGAAAAAATGCTCGAGAACAATGAGCATTGGAGAACAGTACAGAAATTTACAGAGGAGATTTATAAAACTAAGAAAATGGGGGAAGAAGGAAGAAATCAATGTTCGAAAAGCTCTGATTCTTCGTAAACGAAAAGACGTAGAAAAATGCCCGCTGAGGGACCTAGATCATCTGCCGTAGGAGGCGGCCAGAAGATGTCTTGGGAACCAGCGTGCACGATCTAAGAACGGAGGCGCTAATTCCTGGAGAAAAAGAATAAGCTTTCACTCCTGACGGTATGGTCAGGTCAGGTCAGGTCAAGTGGCTGAGATGGGTGGCTTAGATTCTATACATTAGATATACCTTTTTCATTGCCTAGTATGGTTGAAAGTGTATTTTGGACATTTAAAAAAACCATACAAATCTTAAGAATGCATCAAGTTCAAGAAAATCTAAGAATGCTTCTCCTGTAGAAATGTCATAAAAAGATATTGGAAGATTAGAAATAATAGTTGTCTGAGATAGTTCAAGCATTAATAATTTTAAAATAGCAAACACATTATATCTTTGATCAAGTTTTGGGTATGGGAAAAAATTGACAAAAACACATTTTCTGAGCACAGAAGCTCGCCGGAAAAACGAAAACTGAACAATGTAAGGAGCTGTTTTAGCGCAATTCTTTAGATTTTATACGACAATTTAAAAAAAGTAAATTTTAGTCTATTTTCCAATTTAAGAAAAAAATACACTGGAAAAAATATAACGAAAATTTTCAAGATATCACAGCTCTAAAAAACTTGGTTTAAAAAGTTACCAGAATTGACCCACATGGATGGGATTCCAAACCCCGATTAACCAAGTGTATGTAATAAAAAGGTAGTTATAGTAAAAAGTAATCAAAAAATTGTTTTGCTAAATTATTGTTTTCTATGTGAGGCCATAAATTAATCA
Source organism: Tribolium castaneum (assembly GCF_031307605.1). Classification (NCBI taxonomy): domain Eukaryota; kingdom Metazoa; phylum Arthropoda; class Insecta; order Coleoptera; family Tenebrionidae; genus Tribolium; species Tribolium castaneum. The sequence goes on along the minus strand of NC_087401.1, from coordinate 1,158,455 downwards.
TTCCACTCTTGTATATAGTTTTATAAATCGAATTTATAACAAACATTTAGGGTAGATATCTACTATAAAAGATTTGTTTATTATAATAAATTGTTAGTTAATTTCTTTGAGGAAAGTACTATTGATCTATTTATTTTTTATAATTATTAATAATAACTATTAGTGTACCTATTAATAGCGCAAAGTTGTACCTTTGTCGATTGAAGCATTTTCTCAAAATCGACAATATAAATTTGCGCTCGCAACACACATACACAAAACTTTTTCTGAATCTCCAAGTATTAACAATATACCATAATATTCAGAACAAAACCATGTAACAATTTATTAAAATTGGCAATTATTTATTTTCTGTTTACTCGTTGTTACTAGTAACTATAGCTAGTTACAAAAATCACTGGACATTTGATTTCAAAAAAAAAAAAATAATAATAATAATAAAAAATAAACAAAATGGGAGAACAAGCGTTTTTTTCAGTTATGTCGCTTTAAAGCGACAAAGTGACAGTTTTGGAGAAACGTCAACCTTACGTTGCTAATATAGACATTATAATATGTAATAATTATAAATGACAGCACAACAACTTATACTTATTTTAAGAAATCCGCGTCTTAATTATGCACCCAAATATAATACTAAATATTAAACTAAAAAGGATGTACAAACGAGAGAATGTTATAAATATTTTTTAAATTTCTAATTTAAGAGTTCGTCGCTGCTCCTTTCAGATTCCATCAAATGGATAACTTCGGGGGAAAACCCGGAGCGCCGTCTTCTTTTTTTTCTAAGGCAACACGGCATGGCATGGCTGCCCAGGGTGCGTTCAGGAATGAAGAACCAATGGTTCCGATTCCTCAGGTGAAATTGAATTCGTATCAGAATATGTAGTATTGTTTGTAATGTAATAACTAAAAAAAATGAAATTAAGACATATAGAAGAAACACTAAAGAGAGTTAAGAATTTGATTAATCCGAGATGTTACTTTCCTGCTATTTCTTGATTTCTTTTGCGTCGCACTTTTACCGATGTAATTTGTTTTTGCTGTTTCATTTTAAATTTAATTTAAAAAGAGCTTCGATTGATAAAAAAAAATCTAGATTTGAGTGGTCGGTCATTAGATTTATTTTTTACTTAATGAAACAAATTTTATTTACTTTTAAATGTTAATTGTGGTTCTGAAAAGAACCGATTTCATTTTTTTCTTCTTTTTAAACGATGAAAGAAAAAACTTCTCTATTTTGAACTTGTGTATTTGGTGACGGCTTTGGTACCTTCAGAGACTGCGTGCTTTGCCAATTCACCAGGCAACAAGAGACGAACCGCTGTTTGAATTTCCCGGCTCGTAATCGTCGAACGCTTGTTGTAATGCGCAAGACGAGAAGCTTCAGCGGCGATCCGTTCAAAGATATCATTAACGAAACTGTTCATGATGCTCATCGCCTTGCTCGAAATACCGGTATCGGGGTGTACTTGCTTCAATACCTTATAAATATAGATTGCATAGCTTTCCTTCCTCCTGCGCTTCTTTTTCTTGTCGCTCTTCGAAATATTCTTTTGAGCTTTTCCAGCCTTTTTCGCTGCTTTACCGCTTGTCTTTGGTGGCATATTTTTTAATATTTCTAATCTTAATAAAGAAAAAAAAAACACGACACAAACGAACTGTAATACGCACAACGAACACAAAATATACCTGTCAACTTGAAAGTTCAAGCTAAAATCATGGTGCACTTTTTTTTTTTTTTTTTTTTTTTTTGGAGAGGGGAAATGCCTTTACGCATACCAGACTAGGTCTGGTTATGTGGGACTCGGTCGGTAAGTGTGCAAGCCGACAATACCCACTAAAACCCCTCGCGTCACCTTAGGGATCGGAACCATTGGTCCTTCATCCCTGAACGCACGCTGGGCAGCCATGCCGGTTTGCATGGCGCCAGAAGAAGAGAAGAGGGCGCTCCGGGGATTCCCCCGAAGTGATCCATTTGATGGAATCTGAAAAGAGCAGATTCGGAAGATCTGGGTGAGAAGGCATCTTCGATCACAAGAGAGCCATCCTTGGCCTCTTGCATCTGGATGGACCGTTTTCGTCGTAGTCAACGGCCTCTCGGACCAGGGGGTTCGGGTGGGCTTCCGCCTTCGAAAAGGCTCGCTCGGCTGTCTCACGGAAGAATTCCTCCATCGTCGGCATCTTCGCCTCTCGGTGCAATTGGTTGTTGCGAACAAACCACGGGGCGTTGAATGCTTGACGGAGAAATTTGTTTTGGAAAGTTTGTAACTTATGCATCCGAGTCTTACAGGGCGCGAATGCCCAAGCCACAGAAGCATAAGTCATGGTAGGTCGGATCACTGATTTGTACAACAAGAGCTTGTTGTCAATTGACAACGCGCTCCGCCGACATACGAGAGATCTCAGCATTCCCGTGGCCATCTTGCCCTTCGCGAGTGCGTAGTCAAGATGTGGGCCGAAGGAGAGTTTTTTGTCCAGAATGACCCCGAGATATTTGACCTGGTCAGACCAGGGAATATCCGCGTTGAACATTCGAACAAACCCATCAGGGCTGACTCTACGTCGTGCCAACAAAAGCGCTCGGCTTTTGTCGGGGTTGACGTTTATGAGCCACCTGCGACACCAGTTTTCGATGCATTCCACAGACTCCTGCAAGTAGCGGGTAGCCATGTAGGGTTGCTTCGATCTGGTGAGAATCGCTGTGTCATCTGCGTATATTGCCAGTGTCGTACGGTCAGTTTTTGGGATGTCGTGGGTGAAAATGGAGTAAAGGAGAGGTGAAAGAACGGAGCCCTGAGGGACTCCGGCTTCCAGGTCCTGGGGATCTGAAACAGAGTTATTGATTCTCACCTGGAAACGGCGTCCAACGAGAAACGATCTGATCATTTGAACCATTGCGAGCGGAATGCCAGTCTGATGGAGCTTATGAATAAGCCCATCATGCCAAACCGCATCGAATGCTTTAGCCACGTCGAGAAACACTGCACCAGTAACTTGCTTGCGCTCGATACTGATGGAAGCGTGCTCTACGACTCGTAGTAGCTGATCAGTTGTTGAATGATTCGACCGAAAGCCGAATTGTTCATCGGGGACGATGTGCCGCTCCTGGGTGAGCTGGAGGAGGCGGGTGCGGATGAGACGTTCTGCGACCTTTCCCACGGCCGACAGCAAGCTGATTGGCCTGTGGTTCTGGGGAAACTTTGGGTCCTTCCCCGGTTTCGGGATGAAAATGACCGTTGCCATTTTCCAACGCTGTGGAAAATATCTGAAACTGAACATTGCATTTAAAATACCTGTCAGTTCGACGATGACTTTCAGCGGGAGGTTCTTGAGAGCCCTGTTGCTGATTTCGTCTGGTCCGGATGCCTTCCGTTTCTTCAGTTTCCGAATCACTCCGGAAACTTCTTCGGGGGTTGTCGGGGTCAGGGGTTCATCTGGGTCTTCGGTGGCGATGGATTCCACGTGATCCTCGATCTCTTCGACGTGGTCCAGGTCCGCATTCGTGAGGTTGAGTGAGCATTGTCTGCTCATGCTCAACGCGAACGCTTCTGCTTTCTCCTCGTCGGTGAAGACGATCCCGTTCTCACTGTGGATTGGTGGAAGCGGTTTTCGGTCAGATCTCAGCACCCTCGACATTCTCCAGACGGAGTTGTCCTCGGTGGTGAGAGATTGAAGCTTGGCCTCCCATCTCTCGTTTCTGAAATCAGAAAGTGCTTTTCTCACCTCCCATCTCAGCCGGTTGGCTTCTGCACGGTCCACCGGAAAACCGGTACGTTGTGCAATCCGTCTGGCTCGCCTTTTTGCCCTGATGAGGTCCCTGATTTCCCATGAAATCTCCAGTCTTGGGGCCGGAGTTCTCCGTTCCCTGGTGGCGGAGGCGATGGCGTCCCGGATCTTCGTCTCGAAGGTTTGGACCGCCTCGTCGATTTCTTCTTTGGATCTGATCGGTGGGATTGTTCCGAAGTTGTTCACCAGGTGCTTGGTGAACTTCCTCCAATCCACTGAGGTATAACGACATACAATCGGATCGTTTGCCTCGTTCCCGATTTGCATCAGGACGGGGTTATGATCCGAAGAGAGGTCGTTTATTGCCGTCAGCCGAACCTGGTGCACGACGTTTTTGACGATTGCTACGTCAAGGATGTCTGCAGCACCGTCCGAGTTTCGGTAGAACGTGGGTTCTACCGGAGCCATGACGGAGATGTCCAGGTTTTGATCCGTGAAGCCGTTGAGGAAGTTTCCGTTTCTGTTCGAACGGCGGCTTCCCCAGTTGATGTGCTTGGCGTTAAAATCACCAGCAGCGATCGTTGGTGTGTTGCCGTCGAAAAGTGTCTGCAGGTCCTCTTCGAGAATTGGAATTTGTGGTCGGTTGTAGCATGCAAACAGGCGCAGGGGCCCATTTGCAGTGGCTACGTTGATGCCCACGGCTTCCATGTTGCGAAGATCGGGTGTTGCTAGAACAGAATGTTTTATTCTGTTACTTACAAAAATTGCCGTTCCTCCTCCTGGGCCGATCCCTCTGTCCGCCCTGTGGAGAGTGAAACCCCGAATTTTTGGGTCCGTCGTTTGAGGTTGCAACTTTGTTTCGCACACAAGTACGATGTCAAGTTGCAGCCTGTCGACGAATTCTTCGAGTTCGTCCCGGGCCGCTCGAAGACCATTGGCGTTCCAGAACGCCACCTGAAAAGAATTTTGGATCAGTTGATTTGCACCCATCAACGATTCAAAAGAAGAGCGACGAAAGCTGAGAGCTTTTCAGCCAACTCTTCCGGGCTCTTTGCCATTGCCACGGCCGTGGCAATCTGGTTCCTCTGCAAACCAAAGGTCACCGTTTGACGCTGTTGAGCGGTCTTTTTGGCGCCTCCTTTGCCTTTGGTGGCGGTGGGGTTTGCCTTGGGAGCGACGACCTTGGGGGCGGCCGTTGGCTTGGGAGCGGCGGCCTTTTTGGGGGCTGCTGCCTTGGGGGTGGCGGCCTTGGCGGGGGCGGCCTTGGCGGGGGCGGTTGTCCTGGGGGTGGCGGTTTTCTGCAGCTTGGGGAACTGCGGACAGCCTCTGTAATTGGCCGTGTGGGGGCCATTACAATTGGCACACTTGGGAGGCTCCTTGCTCTCCTTCGTGCACACTTTTGTGTCATGTGCTTCCCCGCACTTGACACATCGGTGTTCTGCCGTGCAGTTCCTCTGTGCGTGGAAAAATCGCTGGCACCGATGGCACTGTGCTGCTTTGCCTGATTTCCTCGGTTTTTCAACCTTGACCATCAGGCTGCAGACGGTCTTGATTTGCCAGACATCCTTTGTCTGGCTGAGTGGTGCCTCGACGAGCACCAACGGGAGTTGCCTCTTTCCGGCGTGCATCCGGTGGACGCAGACAGGATTGAAGCCCTGGAGCTTCAAGTCCTGGAGCACTGCCTCCATGGATACCTGGACTGGAATCCCGCGCAGGACGACCCTGGTGTTCTTCTCCTCAGGGAGGGTGAAAGTATGGTACGGGATTTTCTCCTCGTCCATGAATTTCGTGAATGATCTGAAATCAGCTACGGTAGTTGGCTGAATTCGGATCTGATCACTCACGCTCCTCGCCTTTGTGAAACCGTACTTCCGTTCATTGGCCACGGACGAAACGCGTTGCCATTTTCCTGCGTCTCTCAAGAAAATCGGCGGAATTCGTGGGGCCTTTGAAATGGGGGCTGTCGGGGTGGAGCCCTGGGGGGCTGTCGGGGGAGAGACCCGGGGGGCTGCCGGGATGGAGATCCGGGGGGCTGCCGATGTGGAGCACTTTGGGGCCGCCGCGACGGAAGCCCAAGTGGCGATCCTGGGAGAGGGCTTGGGCGAAGAAGGCTTCTTCTTCTTCCTCCTTTCTTCCATCTCACTTTCTTCCCCATTTTCGACATCCGATGGGGTCGGCTCGAAATCATCCTCGTTCGACAGGCTCGAGAACCTGTTCCCTGTGTCGATCTCATTGTCGACGGGGGATGGGGATGGAGCTCCTCGCTTCTTCCCAGTTTTCACTGGGCTGAAGCCCTCGGTTTCCATGAAATCCTGGGATTCCCCGGATTTCAGCGAATGTGCTGAAAACCCGGTGAAGGTCGAGGTGGAACCGGCTTCGGAGGCTTTGTCTGAAAAGACTGCCTCCTCGAGACGCTGGAGTCTCTCGCTGAGGGGTGCCAGAAGAGTCTTCATGGCACCCATGATGGCTTCGAGTGTCAATGGGGGACTTGAACCCGCCATTTTTTCACTCTTTACTTACTTGTAAACTTTAGATATTTGTAGAAGGAACTTTCCCTCCTTCTAACGTGTTGAAAAACACGTTTCGAAGTCGGAGAAAGTTCGTGTGAAACGTTTTATTTGCCAATCAGCGCGTTGAAAAAACACGCTTTTTGAACAAAAGTCGGCTTAAAAAAGCCGATTTTGAATTTCGGCTTGAAAAAGCCGTGAATGAATTTGTTCCGGCTTGAAAAAGCCGAATTTTGAACTTGTTAGTTCAGACGAAGCTAAAATTTAACCATAAGGTTAAATCGAGCCCGACCGTAAACTAAACAAGGGGGCGGGCATTGACTTAACGCCGAGACGTTAAATTGTACCTGACTGAAGACTGAACGTGGCTCTTCGAAAGTCGATTGGAGAAAATCGGAAACAGGACTGCTCTCGACGGCTACTCGGACACGACTGATCATGGTGCACTACTTGTTAAAAATGTTTTATATACGAATTTACTCCGAATCAAGACCCCACCTTTTAGTATAATCATCCAGTCAGAAATACGACTTCTCTATAAGTAACCGTATAAATACGAAGCCAGAAACGCAACTTTAGTCATTCGCAGTCGCAGTAGTAGCATACAAGTTATACGCGCAGCATATTCTTATAGTTTATTTTGACTTTTCCATAAACTACGAAAACCACCATCATATCAACATGTCTGGACGTGGAAAAGGAGGAAAGGTAAAAGGAAAAGCCAAGTCTCGTTCGAGCAGGGCCGGTCTTCAGTTTCCTGTTGGAAGAATACATCGTTTACTTCGTAAAGGTAATTACGCCGAACGAGTCGGTGCCGGTGCTCCAGTTTATTTGGCGGCTGTGATGGAATATCTTGCCGCTGAAGTTCTTGAATTGGCTGGAAATGCTGCTCGTGACAACAAAAAAACTCGTATTATTCCACGTCATCTTCAATTGGCCATCAGAAATGACGAAGAATTAAACAAGCTCCTTTCCGGTGTGACAATCGCTCAAGGTGGTGTTTTACCCAACATCCAGGCGGTCCTTTTGCCGAAAAAAACCGAAAAGAAACCATAAACAGCTAACTGTTGTCTCTCTAGTTGCTGTGAGAAGCAGCAAGCTACAAAAAAATAATAATATCGGCCCTTCTCAGGGCCATCATTTTTTTAACAAATAAAAAAAAGAATCACAAACTTTTTTTAAAGAGTAAATAAACATACCTACTTAAAGTTACATAAAACTTGGCAAAAATTTATTGCACGATTTAAAAAAAAAAGAGCACTCAAGATGTTTTATTTTCTTAATAGTTTAAAAGCAGGTAAATTTTTATTGCCTCTCCTAGACGGCGAGCTACACGCCGCGCCGGTGGGGGGCTAGCTAATCCATGTATATCGGTTAGGCTTTGATGTTTTCTTTCTTTAGTGGTAATTATTATTTATCTCTGAAAAGTCAAAATTCATCCCTTTAAGGAAAAGCATACGATTGATTAAACAACAAAGTCATAAAAACCACACAACTTTATTTGTTACATTTCCTAGAAATATAAAAACAGTTTGGAAATCAAACATTTATTATACTGGTGGTTTAACTGAGAGCCTTGTGATACGTACTTTTTTCATTTGTTTAGAAATATTTTTGTGGTTCTGAAAAGAACCGTTTTTTTTCGTCGAAAATTAAAATGCGATGAATAGTAGAGAGTAGATTGATGTAACTAACGATGAGGAAGAAACATAAAAACCAAACAATGCTGGTATACCGGTATTGTCGTCGCCTCGTAGTCTCATAGATAAAACATAGGTTATAAAAAAAACTTAACCGCCAAAACCGTAAAGTGTACGCCCTTGACGCTTCAAAGCGTAAACGACATCCATGGCGGTGACGGTTTTACGTTTTGCGTGTTCGGTGTAGGTGACGGCATCACGAATGACGTTTTCGAGGAATACCTTCAGGACACCTCTGGTTTCTTCGTAAATGAGACCGGAGATACGTTTCACTCCTCCACGACGTGCCAATCTTCTGATCGCGGGCTTCGTGATGCCCTGGATGTTATCACGTAAAACTTTACGATGACGTTTTGCTCCACCTTTTCCCAATCCCTTTCCACCTTTGCCACGACCGGTCATTTTGAATGATTATTGATTCAAATTAAGCTTTGTTTCACAAAAGAAAACGACACAGATTTGACTGCTTCGTCGAAAACAACTACCTGCTCGCCAGATTAGTCAACTCATTTTATAGTTTAGTTTCGCTCCGCCTCTTAAGTTACTTTTTTGACCAATCAGATAACGCATAGTGTCACCCTAGTTAATAAAATACGGCGAAAAATTTTGTTGCAGGGTCATATGAACCGTCGCCGTTGTTAGTGACGTACGTAGGTGTTTATGTGTGTGTATGTGTAGTTGAGGGATAAAGAAGTAGTCAAAAAAATGGCCCGTACCAAACAAACTGCTCGTAAATCGACCGGTGGAAAAGCTCCACGAAAACAGCTTGCCACTAAGGCAGCAAGAAAAAGCGCACCCGCCACTGGAGGAGTGAAAAAACCTCATCGCTACAGGCCCGGTACAGTGGCACTGCGTGAAATTCGTCGTTATCAGAAAAGCACCGAACTGTTGATTCGTAAATTGCCCTTCCAACGCTTGGTCAGGGAAATAGCCCAGGATTTCAAGACCGATCTTCGTTTCCAAAGTTCTGCCGTTATGGCACTCCAAGAAGCGAGTGAAGCGTATCTTGTCGGACTTTTTGAAGATACAAATTTATGTGCCATCCATGCAAAACGCGTCACCATCATGCCTAAAGACATCCAACTGGCAAGACGTATTCGAGGAGAACGAGCTTAAAATGAAAAAATAAACAAAAAAAAAAACGGTTCTTTTCAGAACCACAAAATTGTTTACAAATGAAAATGTTTCGCAATATTGACAGTAATTAAAGTAATAGTACGCGGATCATAATGAATTTTAAACTCTGTCAAACAATAAAAACAATGATGCTTTTATTTATGATTGTTCGCTCTGGTTAAGGGTAGGTAAACAAATCGTTTTAATTGATCGGTACTTCAAGAACGGCGGCGGCATCAAAAGAATTTAATTTATTTAAGTAGGTACCATAAAAATGAGTAAAGTTAAATATCGAATAAAGTCATAAAAGTGGTTAGGTAGGTGAGGAGGGATAATGCGTTTTTAGCGCCGACACCCTACAGACATTATCGTTTGTTTGTTTGTATAAATTAATAATTATATTTCGATTTAGGTATATGCAGATAGGTGTGAAAACTTTTTTTTATTTGTATAGAAATTAATTTGTGGCCCTGAAAAGGGCCATTTATGTATGCCCTCGACGGCCTTAAACAGTCGATAATCCAGGACGTCACCACCATCATCATCATCATCATTATCATCATCATCGGTTCGTAGTCGACGACGACGAAGACGACGACAAATGAGATTATTGCCATAGCTCACTTCTTTCTTTTAGGAGAAGCAGGAGATTTCTTCGCTTTAGCAGATATAGCCTTGGCGCTTTTTGGTTTCGGTGCCTTAGGTTTCTTCGTTGGACCGGCCTTATTTGATTTCTTTGCTTTCGAAGGTGATTTCGGCTTTGATGAAGCTGTTGCCGCAACAGCTCTACCTGTAGAGGAAGCAGCGGTTGTTTTCTTCTCAGCGCCGACAGAAGCGGCCTTTTTTGCTTTCGCGACGGCTACGCTCTTCTTTTCGGCTGCGACTTTTTTCGCTTTTGGCGAAGATGGTTTCTTACCGGTTTTTGGTGCCGAAACGGCGGAACGTTTTCCAGTGTTTTTTTTAACTTTTGAAACTGCTGAGGATTTTTTCTTTCTTTCGCCAGTAGCAGCGGCTGCCGCGGCGGCAGCAGCTCTAGCAGCAGAAGCAGCAGCAGCAGCTCTGGCCTTTGCACCACCACCGGAGGCGGACGAGGAAGCAAGTTTAAACGATCCAGAAGCTCCCTTACCTTTCGTCTGAACCAAAGAACCAGAAGCGACGGCGCCTTTTAGATACTTCTTGATAAATGGTGCAACTTTCTCGGCATCTACCTTGTAATTGGCGGCGACGAATTTTTTTATAGCTTGAAGAGAAGAACCACCACGTTCCTTTAAACCCTTAATAGCGTTATTGACCATCTCGGAAGTGGGAGGATGAGAAGGTTTGGCTCTAGGATTTTTTGCTTTCTTCTCCTTTTTAGCATGATGATGAACTTGAGGTGAAGTCGTCGAAGCAGCAGCATTAGCCGATGCGGATTGATTTTCTACGTCTGCCATTTTTTTCTCGTATTCTCGTATTATTATTATGACAGCAGAATAGATATATACTTGATAGGTAGTATATAGTAGGTAAATATAAACCTAAACGAACCAACCAACACAATTCGAATACACGAGCGCTCAAACTAAAGATATTTTCGCGCCACGACTAAGTTTTTATTGCCTAGAAAATAAACCCGACCGCGGACTAAACAAACACCACGCTCGCCAACATTAAAATTATCGGGGCCTCACACTAGACAACTCTTTGATCATCCCCCGAAGAGATCAGTCGTGCCGCGTATTGTGTCTCTTCGAGTGAGGTTAGCGTGAAAATGGCCGGCCGCAGTTCGCGGCAAAGGCCGTTACAGTCAACGAAAGCATTGACCACTGTCACGGGGGTGGTTAATGCCAGGAAGCGACCCGTGAGTCTACAGAAAAAGACGTCGTCTTCGACATCACAACCTCAGCCAGCTCCAGGCGCTAAAACGGTTTTCAAGGGCAGGAAAACCGTTGTTGCCAGGGAACTGGATATCAACAGGCCACCTCCATCAAAGGACAAGAAGGCCCCAAAACCCTCCAAAACGGAGGGCGATCACCATACAGCGGACTCGGTGAGTGAGCATTCCGCTAGCCTAACCGACTCTGACCTTATGCGAAAGGTCATTGAATATATTGAAGGAAATTCCCGCGCGAAAAAAGTCGTTGGCTCTTCCCGCGCTCCAACCGTCTTAACCGCCGTAACCGACTCCGTAACGGAGTCGAGTATTTCTGGCGGTAGTCAAAGACCTAAGCCCCATCGGTCGGGGGTAAAGGTCATCAAAGCCCAGGTCCATAAATCGGCGTCTCAGTCGTCACTGACCAAGGCAAATCAGCCATCGGTAGCTCATCCACGCTATCAAATACACCATCTCCCCAGAGATTTTCAAACCTTGAAAAAACTCCACTGCACCCTCCGCTCGGTCGCGGTCAAACTCATCACCCTAAACATTTTCAAGAAGGATGAGAGCGCTATTTTCACGAGCGTACATCCCCTGACCCCGGACCATCAGAAAATGATCTTGGATGCTCTGGGTTCCCCAGGCGCCAAAATCACTCCTATCAATAAGCCCGCAAAGCCCCAGCCCCCGAAGCGGAAAAATCATCTACCGTCGTTCTCCTGCGTCCTGCGTCACGTCGACGAGGACATAAATGACACCGACATTCTGGAAGCCTGCTCCGAGCAGGGATACCATGTCACAAAGGTGTGGCGAATAATTTCTCGCAAAACAGGTAAATCGACCGACCTGTATCGCCTCCTTACTAGGGAACAGGAAACCCTAGATAAACTTCTGAAGAAAGGCCTCATCCTTTTCTCTAAACTCCACAGATGCGAACCCTCACAAGTTCCACCTGTAACCCAGGCCGTGTGCGCCAGGTGTCAAACAGTCGGACACAGTCAGGATAAATGCCCGTCCTCATCTATCAAGTGTCCCAAGTGTGGTGAAACACACAAACTCCATGAGTGCACGAGCGAACTCACCCGTTGCGTGAACTGCGAAGGAGAGCACTTAACGTTCTCCAAAAAATGCCCTGCTAGAAAAGCCCCTCTAGCAACAAATTCTCAAGCGACTTACGTCCAGATTGTGAAGAATTCGAGACCCGAAACGGCTGAGCCGGTCACGGTCGATCAGTTTATCCGAGCACTGTCCTTTGTGGTATTAAATCTTTTCCCGGACAAGCGAGACCAAGGAAGTATGCTTGTCAGTCGTGCATCACGAATCTTTTTGAAAAGAGAAGTTAAATACAATTTTTCTGGGGACATGCTTCATGTCTCAATTGACAAGTTGAGTACCCACAAAAATGGCGGTTAATTCCATCAAAATCGCCACGGCCAACTCCGGGGGGGTCACCCGGAAGAAGGCCGCAATAGAAAATTTCCTTTTCCGGGATAATATTGAAATTCTGGGTATCACCGAAGTTAAGGCCAAATCCTTTCCAAAATTCAGAGGCTTCAATGCCATCCACAGGAGATACCCAGCTCAACAGGGTCAACGCGAAACTCGAGGAGTAGCCATTCTAATCAAAAAAGGTTTTGCCTTCAGCGAACACCAACTCCCCAACAACTTACAACACTTGGATTGCATCGCGGTCGACACTTACATTGACTCCAACATCATTACATTCTTTACCTACTACAATTCCCCAAGACAGTGTCTAAGCAACGAATTAATGCAGTACGCCGCATCTCTCCCCAAAGCCATCATCCTAGGCGATTTTAATGCTAGACATACTGATTTTGGCGACACTTTAACCAATCGAAACGGCCACATTCTCATCGATGCAATCAGTAATTTGCCCCTGTACAGAATTCCCAACTCTTCCCCGACCCACATCAATCATTGGGAAGGATACTCTATCGTAGATCACATCCTCGTCACAGATTCCTTGTCCAACCGTGCTAGCGACTCTGCTAACATCGGAACAACAATTACGTCAGACCACCTTCCACTAGTATTTGATCTATCTGTATCCAAGCCAAGAACCCCAACTCCAGAGTACATCATCATTCGAGATTCCAAAAACACAGATTGGGAAAAGTTCCGTATCATCCTGGAAAAGGAAATTGTACCTCTTGACCCAACCACCACCCCCGAGGAGATCGAGCGCCAGGTCTTCTACATATCAGAACTAATACAAGACGCATATCTTCAATGCACTCCCGAAAAACAAATTCCATTGCACAAAACCCCGCTCCCCCCTGAAATTGTCGACAAAATTCGGCTGAAACGACAAGTTTACAGAGAATACATTAACACCCGCGATCCGGACATTAAGACACAATGGAACCGACTTAATGCCACAATTCGACGCGACATTAATCGTCATCGAGAGAAACTTTGGAGAGAAACATGTTCAGGACTCAACTACCGCGACGGGAAACGCTTTTGGAACAAATTAAAAATCTTAACGGGACAAAAATCAAACCCACGACACTTTTTGAAAGTTAACAATCAATTCATCACAACTGACACGGACAAAGCAAACGCTTACGCAAAACACTTAGAGAAAATTTTCCAAATTCCTGAAGATCCGTTGTTCAATGACTCTCATAAAAAACGGGTCGAGACATTCCACTCGCAGTTCATTCACCGCACCCAAGCACGCACCTGCTACATAACACAAGCCGACCGCCACAAGGACACACAAACAGATGACGTCAGCACCGTACTCGAACCCATTCAATTAGAGGAAATCGCGACAAAAATACACTTACTAAAAAACAACAAAGCACCCGGAAATGATAACATTAAAAACATTACACTCAAACACCTTCCACACTCTGTCTTGCAGGCAATTGTTCAAATTTTCAACAATTGTCTTTCTACGTCTTACTTTCCTTGTCTCTGGAAATCTGGAATCGCAATTATGATCCAAAAACCCGGAAAACCCCCAGACGACCCAAACTCTTATAGGCCAGTCACACTTCTGAGTGGAATTGGAAAACTTTTTGAGAGAATAATCACCGAAAGACTTCGTAATTTCTGCGAAGGCAACTCGCTCTTCCCCCCCACGCAGTTTGGATTCCGTGCACAAAGGTCAACGTGCGACCCACTTACGGCGCTGCAAACAGATGTTGCGCGGCACTTGAACCTAGGTCAGTGTGTCTTGGGAGTCTTTCTCGACATCGAAAAAGCTTTCGATAAAGTTTGGCACGCTGGATTGATTTACAAATTAAAACAATTACACTTTAGCGACCAATTAACACAACTAATACACTCGTTTTTATCGCACAGAACACTAAAAGTTCGAGAAGGAAATGAACTATCTAACCCAATCAGTATAAACGCCGGGGTTCCCCAAGGTTCTGTTCTGTCCCCTCTTCTCTACCTAATCTACTGTCATGATATACCAATCAAATCTCAAATTGCTACAAAAACCATTCTCTTTGCTGATGACACGGCCCTGTGGACAGGACAGAAAACATCTTTCAAGGCCACTCAAGTCCTTCAAGAGTGCCTGGATGAATTCCAAAAGTGGGCTTCCAAATGGAGGATAAAACCTAACCCAACCAAGTCTTCGGCCATTCTCTTCCGAAACGGACACCAATGCCAGTCGTGGAAATTTCAAACCCGGAACATCCACCTTTCTCTTTGGAATATCCAAATTCCCCTAAGCAACGAGGTCCGATATCTAGGTATCTCATTCCATAAATATGGAAACTTTTCTTCTGACTTGAATGCTACCCTTCGAACGGTGAGGCAAAGAGCGGGAATTATTTCTAGGTTACGGGGAGGGTTGCAAGGCTGTTCTTCCGAAACCTTGCACCACACATATAAAACATTCATACGGCCGGTCATCGAATTCCGTGCTGTACTCTATGTGTCCCTCAACTCTCCTGAAATCGAAAGACTCATCTCTTGCGAAAGGAAGATCTTGCGTAAAATCTTCGACTTATATTTCAAATTCCCGTCCGAACGACTGTATGAACACATTGGCGCACACTCGATCAATGAGCGTTTAAAAAAGCTCCAGTCGTCTTACGTACTTCGTACGCTCCGGTCCCAAAATGAAATAGCAAAGCAAACGCTCCGTACATCTTGGACTGACCCCCACAATAAAAACCTCTCCACTTCTCAAACCTTTCCAAGCAAACCCAAAATGAAAAAAGTCCACCTTCCGAGCGCTTTGCTAGAAATAACAGCCCGTGAAAACGAGCTGTCGGCCAGTCTGGAAAACATCATCGAAGAAACACCACTTTCCATTAGAGTCAAATAATCCAAACATCTCTAATCTCTAATCCCCTTTTCAAACCAGACTGACCATTTAACTCAAACGGAGCCGGGAAACTATCGACTTACGACTTTACACTGCTCTTAACAAACAATGACATAACACCATACACAAAACAGATACTGCTTTCCTGTTGACTGTTCTAGGAAAAGGCCGTGAAGAGGCCCAACGCGGAATCCCTCTATGAAGGATTCGCGGCCTCTTCACCTCCCCAACTCCACAAACAAATTACACCATCACGCTGGAACAGAGGAGCCGGAAGTAACAACTGAACGGGGGCCCAAAGTCAACAAAGACCAGCAAGATAAGAACATAGAACCTAAAACCCACGCAAACACGTCGCTCTACTCTCATCTTTAAACAATCTATGTACAACTACGAATCTTCTTTACTTTCCGGTCCCGGTGGAGGTTTTTCTGCAGTTTCCCTCTACCCTACGCGAATGCGGGGACTTTGTCCGAAGTCGGCTGCAGACGCAAAAACTTTCTCTTTGCACAATTTCCTACAACTTCAAGTTCACTCTATTTGGCAATCAAGCAATTCCAACTTTATCTCAAGCTCAACTAGATTTTCGCTCTTCACACTCACCCCCCCTCACCCAGACTCAACAGATGACAACAACACTTAGATCAAGGCTGAAGAGGCATGACGCCTAGAACGGCCTTGGGGAACTGCAACGTCGCAACATGAAGCCGAACACCTGGCCTAACTGTGTGGACATTGTATTGTATTATATCACAGCATAATTGCACTTGTATGTTTCCCAATAAACGTTTTTCACTTCACTTCACTTCTCACACTAGACTTTGGCGTGATGACATCGTTCCTTTTTGACGATCGTCAATGTTTTCGAGCCGACGACAAAACCAATTTTGAAAAAAAGATTTTTCCTATATATTCTGAAATTTATATCAACGAAACGACTATTCTCAGGACCTAGTGACGTCCTTACAGACGCTCGCCGTACCGACGACTTATTCGCGGTTAAAGAGAACATCAAACTGCGACGTCGTCGACAGATACTTACTGGGTAAACGTGAAAAGTTGGTCTTTGGTCTGTCGAAAGTCTAATCTATCCTCTACCGAATGCCAATAAGAATTTTTTTAAATACTTTTGTTTTTGTGCGGAAAAATTCTTTCAAAACAGTCGATGCACGAAACGAAACCAACTACGAAACCGGAACTTTTTGGAAGATGACGGGCCCCAGGAGTCATTAGGGTACATTGAATGCAAACATTAAAAAAAAAATAGTTGTTTATGTTTTCTAAAAGTTTTTTCTATACTTTGGTCTTGATAAAAACAACGAAATCTCAAAAAACATTCGAAGATGCAAACGTTTGATGTAAACTGTTGTATGATAGAAAATGTCACAATAAAAACGTTTATTTTATTAATATTTGTTGTTTTAGTATACTTATAACTTTACCGATGTTTCATTATTGTACAATACTCTATTTTATAAATAAAATGCATTTCTAAATAGAAACAAATTTGATTCGTTTCGTTGCAATGCGTTGTCATCTATACGTTCTAACTATTAGCAACATTCACTGAAAACTATTTTTAAACTTATCAATTTTGTATTTCAATTTCAATTTCAATAGTTAGTTCTATCCACCTACGTAATACAAATTCTGTCACTTTACACAAACACAAAAATGTGTTATAGTGAAGAATATGTAGGTAGTTAGTTACCAACCTATACACGTTAAAATATACTTTGGTTTTATTTGTTTGCATCTTACTGTTTTGTTTTTCTTTACCTAAAGTAAAAACCAAAATTCAACTTGGAACCAAAATTATTATAGAAAAGAACAACAACAACAACAACAACAACAACAACAACAACAACAACAACAGATGACAATGTAGTTTACTTCTTTCGTTTATATGAGATGCTTTTTTTCAAGTGACACTTCACAAATTGTAAATTCTACTAAAACAGATATACCTAATGTCTGTTTGTCTCTTTCTCTCTCTCTCTTGCACTCAGTAATAAATTGGTACTTTTTAATAAATTAATAATACCTAGATAATAGGAAACTCTTTCCTTCGATGTCGACAATGGCGCGCGCGTATAAAATAAAAATAATTATAACTTGGAAGATAATTTAAAAATTATCACTAAAATATTTTTATTTATTTGCCTACGCAATTAGATAGAAATTTGGTAGAAATCTATTTTTACTAATTTGGATGATTTTTGATATATGAACCGAATATTTGATTGCATGTTTCAACAATAACTAAGATTAAATTCTCGAAACGTTTTACGTGGCGTATCATAATCTATTTTGCATTTAGATTAAAAAAAAGTATGTAATGTTTTGGTTAAGCACAAACGTGTTTCTAACTGTTTTTTTTTGTGATTTGAAGTAAAAAAAGTCATATACAAAATGAAAATTTTAAATATGATAGAAAGACAGATTGATAGATTAAGTAGTTTAAGTTTACTAGATATAGATAGTTTAAGTTTAATCTGGTTTTTTTTAATTCTTAAGCACACAACGTCAAAGAAGTTAATTAAAATGTTGCCAAATGTTTATAAATATTAGATCATTTGTCTGCTGATCTACTTAATTCATAAACCGAGTAAGTATTGTAGACTTTATTGAATCAATAAAAAATTTACAACTTTTGATGAAACAAATATGTTTTTTATAAAAAATATTTATAGTGTTAATTTGAAGATATTTAAAAAAATAATATTTGTTACAAATTTTTATTTTATTAACAAAAATTGAAATAGTCATTACAGAACGCCACCGAGTTACTTTAAAATTGAAGAGGATAATTAATAAATAAGTTTATTAAAAAATCGAGAAATATTTGTTTGAATAAGATAGATTTATACAAATTCATTATTGTTTTAAAAATTAGTAAACATGGTTTTCTTTATCTGTAGATATTATAGCTAATAAAGATGCG
Organism: Tribolium castaneum; assembly: GCF_031307605.1. Lineage (NCBI taxonomy): Eukaryota > Metazoa > Arthropoda > Insecta > Coleoptera > Tenebrionidae > Tribolium > Tribolium castaneum. The sequence goes on along the minus strand of NC_087401.1, from coordinate 1,140,286 downwards.
TAAATTTTCTAGATCAGGCAACTAACATTTTAAGCATTGTCATAAAATTGTCATTTTTTGACTATTTTTCATTTGGAAGTATATTAAGTATTTAATATAAATACTTTTTTTTTGTTTTAATCAGTTATTATTAATTCTATTACATTTATTTTTTTGTTTTGTTTTTACTTTCCAATATTAAAGCTTCTGTACTAATAATATTAGCTTTGTTTGCGTAGGATATTTAGGACTAATCCTAAATTAGTCCAAGACTCATTTAAAGCGCATGTGCGGTTCTGAACCAGCTATGGATTATCGTTTACCACAAACAATAATATACCGTTGTCAAGTATGCAGTAAATGTTTAAAAATCGGAAAACCGCAAAAAATTATCACACATTTATAAAAGAGAAACATTGGTACAAAAAAGTGTAAAATGTAAAAAACTACTCATTTTCACATTCACAAAAGTTATTTTACAAATAATTTCGATTTAGTAATATATTAAATAAATCTCAATAATAAAATAGACAGTAAAGCACCAAAACACGAGAGTAACAAAGACAAAACCGCTTTCGTCAACTGCGCAAGTCTAGAACTAAAAATCTTTGATCGAATGAACATGAAGATCGTTTGGACTGGTTCTGAACTGATCCGGTATCTAGGTTATATTCTCGACCGTGAACGACGGCCTGTAACTAAAAGTTCAGGTTTTTTTCTCATATGTACTGTGCATGCAATTAATGCCAGAACAAGCTCATCGATCGCTATCGTGAACAAAGCTTTTGATTCCCTATCTGTATACCTATGACCTATGACTAAACGTAATTATCATAGTAAGATATTATTTTATTTATCTGTTTAAGGTTTGAGTATAATTGTACAAGTACAAGTATAGAGTTAAGAAGATAAAGTCAGGTTAGGTCAGGTCAGATCAGGTCGGGTCGGGTCGGGTCAAGTCGGGTCGGGTCGGGTCGGGTCGGGTCGGGTCGGGTCGGGTCGGGTCGAGTCGAGTCGAGTCGAGTCGGGTCGGGTCGGGTATTAGAGAGGGGTATTGAAAATGAAGAAATATAAGCAAAAACTTATAAGTGTGCAGAGGAAACTCCTTCGGCCCACATCTTGACTACGCACTCGCGAAGGGTAAGATAGCCACGGGAATGCTGAGATCTCTCGTATGTCGGCGGAGCGCGTTGTCAATTGACAACAAGCTCTTGTTGTACAAATCAGTGATCCGACCTACCATGACTTATGCTTCTGTGGCTTGGGCGTTCGCGCCCTGTAAGACTCGGATGCATAAGTTACAAACTTTCCAAAACAAATTTCTCCGTCAAGCATTCAACGCCCCGTGGTTTGTTCGCAACAACCAATTGCACCGAGAGGCGAAGATGCCGACGATGGAGGAATTCTTCCGTGAGACCGCCGAGCGAGCCTTTTCGAAGGCGGAAGCCCACCCGAACCCCCTGGTGCGAGAGGCCGTTGACTACGACGAAAACGGTCCGTCCAGATGCAAGAGGCCAAGGATGGCTCTCTTGTGATCGAAAAATGCCTTCTCACTCAGATCTTCCGAATCTGGTAAGCATCAAATGTCATTGCCACATTTATCTGTCGCAGCTCTTTTCAGATTCCATCAAATGGATCACTTCGGGGGAATCCCCGGAGCGCCCTCTTCTTTTCTTCTGGCGCCATGCAAACCGGCATGGCTACCCAGCGTGCGTTCAGGTATGAAGGACCAATGGTTCCGATCCCTAAGGTGACGCGAGGGGTTTTAGTGGGTATTGTCGGCTTGCACATTTACCGACCGAGTCCCACATAACCAGACCTAGTCTGGTATGCGTAAAAGCATTTCCCCTCAGATAATAGCAGAGGTCGCTTCTGGCTTCTATCGCCTTTCAAATTAAAGACAGTAGGAAGGTACTTGATAGAACAGGCAACAAGCATAAAGTGATAGAGCAATCTATCACGGCATGGCAAGCCAGATGGGACAACAGTTCCAAAAGAAAATGGACGCATCGCATCGTCTTATCTCGAACATAAGTCGGTAGATGGAAAGGAGAAAACCTGTGAGACAGGTAAATTACTACCTAATACAGTTTTTAATAGGACATAAGGCTTTTCTGTCATATCTACACCGTATGCATCGAGCAGATGATGACCGCTGTGTATACTGCAACGAGGAAGATACAGCCGAACATGTGTTTTTCGAAAACATGTGTTTTATCAACGCGATGCCATTCGATAGAAGTGGGAATTACAAATAAGTAATAAACTTATACATGATAATCTAGTTGAAAAAATGCTCGAGAACAATGAGCATTGGAGAACAGTACAGAAATTTACAGAGGAGATTTATAAAACTAAGAAAATGGGGGAAGAAGGAAGAAATCAATGTTCGAAAAGCTCTGATTCTTCGTAAACGAAAAGACGTAGAAAAATGCCCGCTGAGGGACCTAGATCATCTGCCGTAGGAGGCGGCCAGAAGATGTCTTGGGAACCAGCGTGCACGATCTAAGAACGGAGGCGCTAATTCCTGGAGAAAAAGAATAAGCTTTCACTCCTGACGGTATGGTCAGGTCAGGTCAGGTCAAGTGGCTGAGATGGGTGGCTTAGATTCTATACATTAGATATACCTTTTTCATTGCCTAGTATGGTTGAAAGTGTATTTTGGACATTTAAAAAAACCATACAAATCTTAAGAATGCATCAAGTTCAAGAAAATCTAAGAATGCTTCTCCTGTAGAAATGTCATAAAAAGATATTGGAAGATTAGAAATAATAGTTGTCTGAGATAGTTCAAGCATTAATAATTTTAAAATAGCAAACACATTATATCTTTGATCAAGTTTTGGGTATGGGAAAAAATTGACAAAAACACATTTTCTGAGCACAGAAGCTCGCCGGAAAAACGAAAACTGAACAATGTAAGGAGCTGTTTTAGCGCAATTCTTTAGATTTTATACGACAATTTAAAAAAAGTAAATTTTAGTCTATTTTCCAATTTAAGAAAAAAATACACTGGAAAAAATATAACGAAAATTTTCAAGATATCACAGCTCTAAAAAACTTGGTTTAAAAAGTTACCAGAATTGACCCACATGGATGGGATTCCAAACCCCGATTAACCAAGTGTATGTAATAAAAAGGTAGTTATAGTAAAAAGTAATCAAAAAATTGTTTTGCTAAATTATTGTTTTCTATGTGAGGCCATAAATTAATCATTCCACTCTTGTATATAGTTTTATAAATCGAATTTATAACAAACATTTAGGGTAGATATCTACTATAAAAGATTTGTTAATTTTATTAATTTGTAGTTAATTTCTTTGAGGAAAGTACTATTGATCTATTTATTTTTTATAATTATTAATAATAACTATTAGTGTACCTATTAATAGCGCAAAGTTGTACCTTTGTCGATTGAAGCATTTTCTCAAAATCGACAATATAAATTTGCGCTCGCAACACACATACACAAAACTTTTTCTGAATCTCCAAGTATTAACAATATACCATAATATTCAGAACAAAACCATGTAACAATTTATTAAAATTGGCAATTATTTATTTTCTGTTTACTCGTTGTTACTAGTAACTATAGCTAGTTACAAAAATCACTGGACATTTGATTTCAAAAAAAAAAAAATAATAATAATAATAAAAAATAAACAAAATGGGAGAACAAGCGTTTTTTTCAGTTATGTCGCTTTAAAGCGACAAAGTGACAGTTTTGGAGAAACGTCAACCTTACGTTGCTAATATAGACATTATAATATGTAATAATTATAAATGACAGCACAACAACTTATACTTATTTTAAGAAATCCGCGTCTTAATTATGCACCCAAATATAATACTAAATATTAAACTAAAAAGGATGTACAAACGAGAGAATGTTATAAATATTTTTTAAATTTCTAATTTAAGAGTTCGTCGCTGCTCCTTTCAGATTCCATCAAATGGATAACTTCGGGGGAAAACCCGGAGCGCCGTCTTCTTTTTTTTCTAAGGCAACACGGCATGGCATGGCTGCCCAGGGTGCGTTCAGGAATGAAGAACCAATGGTTCCGATTCCTCAGGTGAAATTGAATTCGTATCAGAATATGTAGTATTGTTTGTAATGTAATAACTAAAAAAAATGAAATTAAGACATATAGAAGAAACACTAAAGAGAGTTAAGAATTTGATTAATCCGAGATGTTACTTTCCTGCTATTTCTTGATTTCTTTTGCGTCGCACTTTTACCGATGTAATTTGTTTTTGCTGTTTCATTTTAAATTTAATTTAAAAAGAGCTTCGATTGATAAAAAAAAATCTAGATTTGAGTGGTCGGTCATTAGATTTATTTTTTACTTAATGAAACAAATTTTATTTACTTTTAAATGTTAATTGTGGTTCTGAAAAGAACCGATTTCATTTTTTTCTTCTTTTTAAACGATGAAAGAAAAAACTTCTCTATTTTGAACTTGTGTATTTGGTGACGGCTTTGGTACCTTCAGAGACTGCGTGCTTTGCCAATTCACCAGGCAACAAGAGACGAACCGCTGTTTGAATTTCCCGGCTCGTAATCGTCGAACGCTTGTTGTAATGCGCAAGACGAGAAGCTTCAGCGGCGATCCGTTCAAAGATATCATTAACGAAACTGTTCATGATGCTCATCGCCTTGCTCGAAATACCGGTATCGGGGTGTACTTGCTTCAATACCTTATAAATATAGATTGCATAGCTTTCCTTCCTCCTGCGCTTCTTTTTCTTGTCGCTCTTCGAAATATTCTTTTGAGCTTTTCCAGCCTTTTTCGCTGCTTTACCGCTTGTCTTTGGTGGCATATTTTTTAATATTTCTAATCTTAATAAAGAAAAAAAAAACACGACACAAACGAACTGTAATACGCACAACGAACACAAAATATACCTGTCAACTTGAAAGTTCAAGCTAAAATCATGGTGCACTATTCAATTCAATTCAAATACGTTTATTCAAAATAAATTACATTTCAAAAGGGATTTTGATAAAATATATACAAGATATTTATAACTTAATCTACGAGTCCGGACTGTTTTAGGCTTTTGGCCTCTTCAGTCAAGGAAATGGATGAATGTTGTGTGGGAGTGTGTGTGTCGTCGGGTGGTGAGTGAAAGAGTGAGAAGTTTGGGGCTCGTAGGAAGCTGTGGATGTGGATGTCGTCGTGGGTGTCTTGTCGGTGTCGTCAGTGGCGTCTCATTGTGAGGGGCGTCTCTTCAACGAGAAGTTGAAGATTGTCGGGCAGGTCGGGGTACAGCGCTGAGAGAAGCGCCGTGGGTGGATGGGGCAGTTTTCTTCTGGGGATCCGGGGGACTCGGTTGCGAAGAGTGTTGTCGCGTGTGAGAAACTTATGTGAAGTGTTGAGTGTGTTTTGGGCAATTGTGTTGTTGTTGTTGAGTGTGCGTTTGATGTAGTTTTGTTGGAGTTTGTGAAGACGGTCTGTGATGGGGGTGGTGTTTGTGTCCTGGTGGAGGGAATTGCTGGCGTGGAAGCGGTCGAGGCGGTGAATTCGGCGAAGGATTTGTCGTTCGCATGTGGCAATGCGATGTGTCTTGGTGTGTGGGAGAGATGCGTAGATGGGGGCTCGGTACTCGATGACGGGTCGGATGAATGTGTTGTAGGTGTGGAGAAGAGTGCGGGAATGGCACCCTTGGAAGTTTCCCATGAGATGGCGGAGGAGGTTGGATCGGTTGCGGACTTTCTTGAGCGTGTTCTGGAGGTCGGTGTCGAGTGAGCATGTGTGTGTGTAGGTGATTCCTAGGTACCTTGTGGATGGCACAAGGTCGATGGGTGTGTTGTCGAGTGTGATGGTGATGTCGCGTGGGTCGAATTTCTTGTTTCGTGTGAGGTTGGGGTGTTTGAAGAGGATGGCGGTGGATTTTGTGGGGTTGATCTTCACTCTCCACTTGCGAGTCCATGTGGAGATCTGGTTGAGGAGGGGCTGCAGGGTCCTGGAGGCTGAGGCGGCGGTGGTCCGGGATGTCCAGAGGGCGGTGTCGTCGGCGAAGAAGCGGGTTTTGGTCTGGTGAAGATCTGAAACAGGAAAATCAGAACTGTAAAAAATGTAAAGAATGGGCGACAGAACGGAGCCTTGAGGGACCCCGGAGAGAAGGGGGACGGGATAAGAAAAGGAATTTTGGACTTTGACTTTGCAGGAGCGGTTTGAGAGAAAAGAGTCGATTAATTTGATGAAGTTGAGGTTGATGTTGTGGGAAAGAAATTTTTTTTTTTTTTTGCACTACTTGTTAAAAATGTTTTATATACGAATTTACTCCGAATCAAGACCCCACCTTTTAGTATAATCATCCAGTCAGAAATACGACTTCTCTATAAGTAACCGTATAAATACGAAGCCAGAAACGCAACTTTAGTCATTCGCAGTCGCAGTAGTAGCATACAAGTTATACGCGCAGCATATTCTTATAGTTTATTTTGACTTTTCCATAAACTACGAAAACCACCATCATATCAACATGTCTGGACGTGGAAAAGGAGGAAAGGTAAAAGGAAAAGCCAAGTCTCGTTCGAGCAGGGCCGGTCTTCAGTTTCCTGTTGGAAGAATACATCGTTTACTTCGTAAAGGTAATTACGCCGAACGAGTCGGTGCCGGTGCTCCAGTTTATTTGGCGGCTGTGATGGAATATCTTGCCGCTGAAGTTCTTGAATTGGCTGGAAATGCTGCTCGTGACAACAAAAAAACTCGTATTATTCCACGTCATCTTCAATTGGCCATCAGAAATGACGAAGAATTAAACAAGCTCCTTTCCGGTGTGACAATCGCTCAAGGTGGTGTTTTACCCAACATCCAGGCGGTCCTTTTGCCGAAAAAAACCGAAAAGAAACCATAAACAGCTAACTGTTGTCTCTCTAGTTGCTGTGAGAAGCAGCAAGCTACAAAAAAATAATAATATCGGCCCTTCTCAGGGCCATCATTTTTTTAACAAATAAAAAAAAGAATCACAAACTTTTTTTAAAGAGTAAATAAACATACCTACTTAAAGTTACATAAAACTTGGCAAAAATTTATTGCACGATTTAAAAAAAAAAGAGCACTCAAGATGTTTTATTTTCTTAATAGTTTAAAAGCAGGTAAATTTTTATTGCCTCTCCTAGACGGCGAGCTACACGCCGCGCCGGTGGGGGGCTAGCTAATCCATGTATATCGGTTAGGCTTTGATGTTTTCTTTCTTTAGTGGTAATTATTATTTATCTCTGAAAAGTCAAAATTCATCCCTTTAAGGAAAAGCATACGATTGATTAAACAACAAAGTCATAAAAACCACACAACTTTATTTGTTACATTTCCTAGAAATATAAAAACAGTTTGGAAATCAAACATTTATTATACTGGTGGTTTAACTGAGAGCCTTGTGATACGTACTTTTTTCATTTGTTTAGAAATATTTTTGTGGTTCTGAAAAGAACCGTTTTTTTTCGTCGAAAATTAAAATGCGATGAATAGTAGAGAGTAGATTGATGTAACTAACGATGAGGAAGAAACATAAAAACCAAACAATGCTGGTATACCGGTATTGTCGTCGCCTCGTAGTCTCATAGATAAAACATAGGTTATAAAAAAAACTTAACCGCCAAAACCGTAAAGTGTACGCCCTTGACGCTTCAAAGCGTAAACGACATCCATGGCGGTGACGGTTTTACGTTTTGCGTGTTCGGTGTAGGTGACGGCATCACGAATGACGTTTTCGAGGAATACCTTCAGGACACCTCTGGTTTCTTCGTAAATGAGACCGGAGATACGTTTCACTCCTCCACGACGTGACAATCTTCTGATCGCGGGCTTCGTGATGCCCTGGATGTTATCACGTAAAACTTTACGATGACGTTTTGCTCCACCTTTTCCCAATCCCTTTCCACCTTTGCCACGACCGGTCATTTTGAATGATTATTGATTCAAATTAAGCTTTGTTTCACAAAAGAAAACGACACAGATTTGACTGCTTCGTCGAAAACAACTACCTGCTCGCCAGATTAGTCAACTCATTTTATAGTTTAGTTTCGCTCCGCCTCTTAAGTTACTTTTTTGACCAATCAGATAACGCATAGTGTCACCCTAGTTAATAAAATACGGCGAAAAATTTTGTTGCAGGGTCATATGAACCGTCGCCGTTGTTAGTGACGTACGTAGGTGTTTATGTGTGTGTATGTGTAGTTGAGGGATAAAGAAGTAGTCAAAAAAATGGCCCGTACCAAACAAACTGCTCGTAAATCGACCGGTGGAAAAGCTCCACGAAAACAGCTTGCCACTAAGGCAGCAAGAAAAAGCGCACCCGCCACTGGAGGAGTGAAAAAACCTCATCGCTACAGGCCCGGTACAGTGGCACTGCGTGAAATTCGTCGTTATCAGAAAAGCACCGAACTGTTGATTCGTAAATTGCCCTTCCAACGCTTGGTCAGGGAAATAGCCCAGGATTTCAAGACCGATCTTCGTTTCCAAAGTTCTGCCGTTATGGCACTCCAAGAAGCGAGTGAAGCGTATCTTGTCGGACTTTTTGAAGATACAAATTTATGTGCCATCCATGCAAAACGCGTCACCATCATGCCTAAAGACATCCAACTGGCAAGACGTATTCGAGGAGAACGAGCTTAAAATGAAAAAATAAACAAAAAAAAAAACGGTTCTTTTCAGAACCACAAAATTGTTTACAAATGAAAATGTTTCGCAATATTGACAGTAATTAAAGTAATAGTACGCGGATCATAATGAATTTTAAACTCTGTCAAACAATAAAAACAATGATGCTTTTATTTATGATTGTTCGCTCTGGTTAAGGGTAGGTAAACAAATCGTTTTAATTGATCGGTACTTCAAGAACGGCGGCGGCATCAAAAGAATTTAATTTATTTAAGTAGGTACCATAAAAATGAGTAAAGTTAAATATCGAATAAAGTCATAAAAGTGGTTAGGTAGGTGAGGAGGGATAATGCGTTTTTAGCGCCGACACCCTACAGACATTATCGTTTGTTTGTTTGTATAAATTAATAATTATATTTCGATTTAGGTATATGCAGATAGGTGTGAAAACTTTTTTTTATTTGTATAGAAATTAATTTGTGGCCCTGAAAAGGGCCATTTATGTATGCCCTCGACGGCCTTAAACAGTCGATAATCCAGGACGTCACCACCATCATCATCATCATCATTATCATCATCATCGGTTCGTAGTCGACGACGACGAAGACGACGACAAATGAGATTATTGCCATAGCTCACTTCTTTCTTTTAGGAGAAGCAGGAGATTTCTTCGCTTTAGCAGATATAGCCTTGGCGCTTTTTGGTTTCGGTGCCTTAGGTTTCTTCGTTGGACCGGCCTTATTTGATTTCTTTGCTTTCGAAGGTGATTTCGGCTTTGATGAAGCTGTTGCCGCAACAGCTCTACCTGTAGAGGAAGCAGCGGTTGTTTTCTTCTCAGCGCCGACAGAAGCGGCCTTTTTTGCTTTCGCGACGGCTACGCTCTTCTTTTCGGCTGCGACTTTTTTCGCTTTTGGCGAAGATGGTTTCTTACCGGTTTTTGGTGCCGAAACGGCGGAACGTTTTCCAGTGTTTTTTTTAACTTTTGAAACTGCTGAGGATTTTTTCTTTCTTTCGCCAGTAGCAGCGGCTGCCGCGGCGGCAGCAGCTCTAGCAGCAGAAGCAGCAGCAGCAGCTCTGGCCTTTGCACCACCACCGGAGGCGGACGAGGAAGCAAGTTTAAACGATCCAGAAGCTCCCTTACCTTTCGTCTGAACCAAAGAACCAGAAGCGACGGCGCCTTTTAGATACTTCTTGATAAATGGTGCAACTTTCTCGGCATCTACCTTGTAATTGGCGGCGACGAATTTTTTTATAGCTTGAAGAGAAGAACCACCACGTTCCTTTAAACCCTTAATAGCGTTATTGACCATCTCGGAAGTGGGAGGATGAGAAGGTTTGGCTCTAGGATTTTTTGCTTTCTTCTCCTTTTTAGCATGATGATGAACTTGAGGTGAAGTCGTCGAAGCAGCAGCATTAGCCGATGCGGATTGATTTTCTACGTCTGCCATTTTTTTCTCGTATTCTCGTATTATTATTATGACAGCAGAATAGATATATACTTGATAGGTAGTATATAGTAGGTAAATATAAACCTAAACGAACCAACCAACACAATTCGAATACACGAGCGCTCAAACTAAAGATATTTTCGCGCCACGACTAAGTTTTTATTGCCTAGAAAATAAACCCGACCGCGGACTAAACAAACACCACGCTCGCCAACATTAAAATTATCGGGGCCTCACACTAGACTTTGGCGTGATGACATCGTTCCTTTTTGACGATCGTCAATGTTTTCGAGCCGACGACAAAACCAATTTTGAAAAAAAGATTTTTCCTATATATTCTGAAATTTATATCAACGAAACGACTATTCTCAGGACCTAGTGACGTCCTTACAGACGCTCGCCGTACCGACGACTTATTCGCGGTTAAAGAGAACATCAAACTGCGACGTCGTCGACAGATACTTACTGGGTAAACGTGAAAAGTTGGTCTTTGGTCTGTCGAAAGTCTAATCTATCCTCTACCGAATGCCAATAAGAATTTTTTTAAATACTTTTGTTTTTGTGCGGAAAAATTCTTTCAAAACAGTCGATGCACGAAACGAAACCAACTACGAAACCGGAACTTTTTGGAAGATGACGGGCCCCAGGAGTCATTAGGGTACATTGAATGCAAACATTAAAAAAAAAATAGTTGTTTATGTTTTCTAAAAGTTTTTTCTATACTTTGGTCTTGATAAAAACAACGAAATCTCAAAAAACATTCGAAGATGCAAACGTTTGATGTAAACTGTTGTATGATAGAAAATGTCACAATAAAAACGTTTATTTTATTAATATTTGTTGTTTTAGTATACTTATAACTTTACCGATGTTTCATTATTGTACAATACTCTATTTTATAAATAAAATGCATTTCTAAATAGAAACAAATTTGATTCGTTTCGTTGCAATGCGTTGTCATCTATACGTTCTAACTATTAGCAACATTCACTGAAAACTATTTTTAAACTTATCAATTTTGTATTTCAATTTCAATTTCAATAGTTAGTTCTATCCACCTACGTAATACAAATTCTGTCACTTTACACAAACACAAAAATGTGTTATAGTGAAGAATATGTAGGTAGTTAGTTACCAACCTATACACGTTAAAATATACTTTGGTTTTATTTGTTTGCATCTTACTGTTTTGTTTTTCTTTACCTAAAGTAAAAACCAAAATTCAACTTGGAACCAAAATTATTATAGAAAAGAACAACAACAACAACAACAACAACAACAACAACAACAACAACAACAACAACAACAGATGACAATGTAGTTTACTTCTTTCGTTTATATGAGATGCTTTTTTTCAAGTGACACTTCACAAATTGTAAATTCTACTAAAACAGATATACCTAATGTCTGTTTGTCTCTTTCTCTCTCTCTCTTGCACTCAGTAATAAATTGGTACTTTTTAATAAATTAATAATACCTAGATAATAGGAAACTCTTTCCTTCGATGTCGACAATGGCGCGCGCGTATAAAATAAAAATAATTATAACTTGGAAGATAATTTAAAAATTATCACTAAAATATTTTTATTTATTTGCCTACGCAATTAGATAGAAATTTGGTAGAAATCTATTTTTACTAATTTGGATGATTTTTGATATATGAACCGAATATTTGATTGCATGTTTCAACAATAACTAAGATTAAATTCTCGAAACGTTTTACGTGGCGTATCATAATCTATTTTGCATTTAGATTAAAAAAAAGTATGTAATGTTTTGGTTAAGCACAAACGTGTTTCTAACTGTTTTTTTTTGTGATTTGAAGTAAAAAAAGTCATATACAAAATGAAAATTTTAAATATGATAGAAAGACAGATTGATAGATTAAGTAGTTTAAGTTTACTAGATATAGATAGTTTAAGTTTAATCTGGTTTTTTTTAATTCTTAAGCACACAACGTCAAAGAAGTTAATTAAAATGTTGCCAAATGTTTATAAATATTAGATCATTTGTCTGCTGATCTACTTAATTCATAAACCGAGTAAGTATTGTAGACTTTATTGAATCAATAAAAAATTTACAACTTTTGATGAAACAAATATGTTTTTTATAAAAAATATTTATAGTGTTAATTTGAAGATATTTAAAAAAATAATATTTGTTACAAATTTTTATTTTATTAACAAAAATTGAAATAGTCATTACAGAACGCCACCGAGTTACTTTAAAATTGAAGAGGATAATTAATAAATAAGTTTATTAAAAAATCGAGAAATATTTGTTTGAATAAGATAGATTTATACAAATTCATTATTGTTTTAAAAATTAGTAAACATGGTTTTCTTTATCTGTAGATATTATAGCTAATAAAGATGCGTAAATTTTCTAGATCAGGCAACTAACATTTTAAGCATTGTCATAAAATTGTCATTTTTTGACTATTTTTCATTTGGAAGTATATTAAGTATTTAATATAAATACTTTTTTTTTGTTTTAATCAGTTATTATTAATTCTATTACATTTATTTTTTTGTTTTGTTTTTACTTTCCAATATTAAAGCTTCTGTACTAATAATATTAGCTTTGTTTGCGTAGGATATTTAGGACTAATCCTAAATTAGTCCAAGACTCATTTAAAGCGCATGTGCGGTTCTGAACCAGCTATGGATTATCGTTTACCACAAACAATAATATACCGTTGTCAAGTATGCAGTAAATGTTTAAAAATCGGAAAACCGCAAAAAATTATCACACATTTATAAAAGAGAAACATTGGTACAAAAAAGTGTAAAATGTAAAAAACTACTCATTTTCACATTCACAAAAGTTATTTTACAAATAATTTCGATTTAGTAATATATTAAATAAATCTCAATAATAAAATAGACAGTAAAGCACCAAAACACGAGAGTAACAAAGACAAAACCGCTTTCGTCAACTGCGCAAGTCTAGAACTAAAAATCTTTGATCGAATGAACATGAAGATCGTTTGGACTGGTTCTGAACTGATCCGGTATCTAGGTTATATTCTCGACCGTGAACGACGGCCTGTAACTAAAAGTTCAGGTTTTTTTCTCATATGTACTGTGCATGCAATTAATGCCAGAACAAGCTCATCGATCGCTATCGTGAACAAAGCTTTTGATTCCCTATCTGTATACCTATGACTAAACGTAATTATCATAGTAAGATATTATTTTATTTATCTGTTTAAGGTTTGAGTATAATTGTACAAGTACAAGTATAGAGTTAAGAAGATAAAGTCAGGTTAGGTCAGGTCAGATCAGGTCGGGTCGGGTCGGGTCAAGTCGGGTCGGGTCGGGTCGGGTCGGGTCGGGTCGGGTCGGGTCGGGTCGAGTCGAGTCGAGTCGAGTCGGGTCGGGTCGGGTATTAGAGAGGGGTATTGAAAATGAAGAAATATAAGCAAAAACTTATAAGTGTGCAGAGGAAACTCCTTCGGCCCACATCTTGACTACGCACTCGCGAAGGGTAAGATAGCCACGGGAATGCTGAGATCTCTCGTATGTCGGCGGAGCGCGTTGTCAATTGACAACAAGCTCTTGTTGTACAAATCAGTGATCCGACCTACCATGACTTATGCTTCTGTGGCTTGGGCGTTCGCGCCCTGTAAGACTCGGATGCATAAGTTACAAACTTTCCAAAACAAATTTCTCCGTCAAGCATTCAACGCCCCGTGGTTTGTTCGCAACAACCAATTGCACCGAGAGGCGAAGATGCCGACGATGGAGGAATTCTTCCGTGAGACCGCCGAGCGAGCCTTTTCGAAGGCGGAAGCCCACCCGAACCCCCTGGTGCGAGAGGCCGTTGACTACGACGAAAACGGTCCGTCCAGATGCAAGAGGCCAAGGATGGCTCTCTTGTGATCGAAAAATGCCTTCTCACTCAGATCTTCCGAATCTGGTAAGCATCAAATGTCATTGCCACATTTATCTGTCGCAGCTCTTTTCAGATTCCATCAAATGGATCACTTCGGGGGAATCCCCGGAGCGCCCTCTTCTTTTCTTCTGGCGCCATGCAAACCGGCATGGCTACCCAGCGTGCGTTCAGGTATGAAGGACCAATGGTTCCGATCCCTAAGGTGACGCGAGGGGTTTTAGTGGGTATTGTCGGCTTGCACATTTACCGACCGAGTCCCACATAACCAGACCTAGTCTGGTATGCGTAAAAGCATTTCCCCTCAGATAATAGCAGAGGTCGCTTCTGGCTTCTATCGCCTTTCAAATTAAAGACAGTAGGAAGGTACTTGATAGAACAGGCAACAAGCATAAAGTGATAGAGCAATCTATCACGGCATGGCAAGCCAGATGGGACAACAGTTCCAAAAGAAAATGGACGCATCGCATCGTCTTATCTCGAACATAAGTCGGTAGATGGAAAGGAGAAAACCTGTGAGACAGGTAAATTACTACCTAATACAGTTTTTAATAGGACATAAGGCTTTTCTGTCATATCTACACCGTATGCATCGAGCAGATGATGACCGCTGTGTATACTGCAACGAGGAAGATACAGCCGAACATGTGTTTTTCGAAAACATGTGTTTTATCAACGCGATGCCATTCGATAGAAGTGGGAATTACAAATAAGTAATAAACTTATACATGATAATCTAGTTGAAAAAATGCTCGAGAACAATGAGCATTGGAGAACAGTACAGAAATTTACAGAGGAGATTTATAAAACTAAGAAAATGGGGGAAGAAGGAAGAAATCAATGTTCGAAAAGCTCTGATTCTTCGTAAACGAAAAGACGTAGAAAAATGCCCGCTGAGGGACCTAGATCATCTGCCGTAGGAGGCGGCCAGAAGATGTCTTGGGAACCAGCGTGCACGATCTAAGAACGGAGGCGCTAATTCCTGGAGAAAAAGAATAAGCTTTCACTCCTGACGGTATGGTCAGGTCAGGTCAGGTCAAGTGGCTGAGATGGGTGGCTTAGATTCTATACATTAGATATACCTTTTTCATTGCCTAGTATGGTTGAAAGTGTATTTTGGACATTTAAAAAAACCATACAAATCTTAAGAATGCATCAAGTTCAAGAAAATCTAAGAATGCTTCTCCTGTAGAAATGTCATAAAAAGATATTGGAAGATTAGAAATAATAGTTGTCTGAGATAGTTCAAGCATTAATAATTTTAAAATAGCAAACACATTATATCTTTGATCAAGTTTTGGGTATGGGAAAAAATTGACAAAAACACATTTTCTGAGCACAGAAGCTCGCCGGAAAAACGAAAACTGAACAATGTAAGGAGCTGTTTTAGCGCAATTCTTTAGATTTTATACGACAATTTAAAAAAAGTAAATTTTAGTCTATTTTCCAATTTAAGAAAAAAATACACTGGAAAAAATATAACGAAAATTTTCAAGATATCACAGCTCTAAAAAACTTGGTTTAAAAAGTTACCAGAATTGACCCACATGGATGGGATTCCAAACCCCGATTAACCAAGTGTATGTAATAAAAAGGTAGTTATAGTAAAAAGTAATCAAAAAATTGTTTTGCTAAATTATTGTTTTCTATGTGAGGCCATAAATTAATCATTCCACTCTTGTATATAGTTTTATAAATCGAATTTATAACAAACATTTAGGGTAGATATCTACTATAAAAGATTTGTTAATTTTATTAATTTGTAGTTAATTTCTTTGAGGAAAGTACTATTGATCTATTTATTTTTTATAATTATTAATAATAACTATTAGTGTACCTATTAATAGCGCAAAGTTGTACCTTTGTCGATTGAAGCATTTTCTCAAAATCGACAATATAAATTTGCGCTCGCAACACACATACACAAAACTTTTTCTGAATCTCCAAGTATTAACAATATACCATAATATTCAGAACAAAACCATGTAACAATTTATTAAAATTGGCAATTATTTATTTTCTGTTTACTCGTTGTTACTAGTAACTATAGCTAGTTACAAAAATCACTGGACATTTGATTTCAAAAAAAAAAAAATAATAATAATAATAAAAAATAAACAAAATGGGAGAACAAGCGTTTTTTTCAGTTATGTCGCTTTAAAGCGACAAAGTGACAGTTTTGGAGAAACGTCAACCTTACGTTGCTAATATAGACATTATAATATGTAATAATTATAAATGACAGCACAACAACTTATACTTATTTTAAGAAATCCGCGTCTTAATTATGCACCCAAATATAATACTAAATATTAAACTAAAAAGGATGTACAAACGAGAGAATGTTATAAATATTTTTTAAATTTCTAATTTAAGAGTTCGTCGCTGCTCCTTTCAGATTCCATCAAATGGATAACTTCGGGGGAAAACCCGGAGCGCCGTCTTCTTTTTTTTCTAAGGCAACACGGCATGGCATGGCTGCCCAGGGTGCGTTCAGGAATGAAGAACCAATGGTTCCGATTCCTCAGGTGAAATTGAATTCGTATCAGAATATGTAGTATTGTTTGTAATGTAATAACTAAAAAAAATGAAATTAAGACATATAGAAGAAACACTAAAGAGAGTTAAGAATTTGATTAATCCGAGATGTTACTTTCCTGCTATTTCTTGATTTCTTTTGCGTCGCACTTTTACCGATGTAATTTGTTTTTGCTGTTTCATTTTAAATTTAATTTAAAAAGAGCTTCGATTGATAAAAAAAAATCTAGATTTGAGTGGTCGGTCATTAGATTTATTTTTTACTTAATGAAACAAATTTTATTTACTTTTAAATGTTAATTGTGGTTCTGAAAAGAACCGATTTCATTTTTTTCTTCTTTTTAAACGATGAAAGAAAAAACTTCTCTATTTTGAACTTGTGTATTTGGTGACGGCTTTGGTACCTTCAGAGACTGCGTGCTTTGCCAATTCACCAGGCAACAAGAGACGAACCGCTGTTTGAATTTCCCGGCTCGTAATCGTCGAACGCTTGTTGTAATGCGCAAGACGAGAAGCTTCAGCGGCGATCCGTTCAAAGATATCATTAACGAAACTGTTCATGATGCTCATCGCCTTGCTCGAAATACCGGTATCGGGGTGTACTTGCTTCAATACCTTATAAATATAGATTGCATAGCTTTCCTTCCTCCTGCGCTTCTTTTTCTTGTCGCTCTTCGAAATATTCTTTTGAGCTTTTCCAGCCTTTTTCGCTGCTTTACCGCTTGTCTTTGGTGGCATATTTTTTAATATTTCTAATCTTAATAAAGAAAAAAAAAACACTACTTGTTAAAAATGTTTTATATACGAATTTACTCCGAATCAAGACCCCACCTTTTAGTATAATCATCCAGTCAGAAATACGACTTCTCTATAAGTAACCGTATAAATACGAAGCCAGAAACGCAACTTTAGTCATTCGCAGTCGCAGTAGTAGCATACAAGTTATACGCGCAGCATATTCTTATAGTTTATTTTGACTTTTCCATAAACTACGAAAACCACCATCATATCAACATGTCTGGACGTGGAAAAGGAGGAAAGGTAAAAGGAAAAGCCAAGTCTCGTTCGAGCAGGGCCGGTCTTCAGTTTCCTGTTGGAAGAATACATCGTTTACTTCGTAAAGGTAATTACGCCGAACGAGTCGGTGCCGGTGCTCCAGTTTATTTGGCGGCTGTGATGGAATATCTTGCCGCTGAAGTTCTTGAATTGGCTGGAAATGCTGCTCGTGACAACAAAAAAACTCGTATTATTCCACGTCATCTTCAATTGGCCATCAGAAATGACGAAGAATTAAACAAGCTCCTTTCCGGTGTGACAATCGCTCAAGGTGGTGTTTTACCCAACATCCAGGCGGTCCTTTTGCCGAAAAAAACCGAAAAGAAACCATAAACAGCTAACTGTTGTCTCTCTAGTTGCTGTGAGAAGCAGCAAGCTACAAAAAAATAATAATATCGGCCCTTCTCAGGGCCATCATTTTTTTAACAAATAAAAAAAAGAATCACAAACTTTTTTTAAAGAGTAAATAAACATACCTACTTAAAGTTACATAAAACTTGGCAAAAATTTATTGCACGATTTAAAAAAAAAAGAGCACTCAAGATGTTTTATTTTCTTAATAGTTTAAAAGCAGGTAAATTTTTATTGCCTCTCCTAGACGGCGAGCTACACGCCGCGCCGGTGGGGGGCTAGCTAATCCATGTATATCGGTTAGGCTTTGATGTTTTCTTTCTTTAGTGGTAATTATTATTTATCTCTGAAAAGTCAAAATTCATCCCTTTAAGGAAAAGCATACGATTGATTAAACAACAAAGTCATAAAAACCACACAACTTTATTTGTTACATTTCCTAGAAATATAAAAACAGTTTGGAAATCAAACATTTATTATACTGGTGGTTTAACTGAGAGCCTTGTGATACGTACTTTTTTCATTTGTTTAGAAATATTTTTGTGGTTCTGAAAAGAACCGTTTTTTTTCGTCGAAAATTAAAATGCGATGAATAGTAGAGAGTAGATTGATGTAACTAACGATGAGGAAGAAACATAAAAACCAAACAATGCTGGTATACCGGTATTGTCGTCGCCTCGTAGTCTCATAGATAAAACATAGGTTATAAAAAAAACTTAACCGCCAAAACCGTAAAGTGTACGCCCTTGACGCTTCAAAGCGTAAACGACATCCATGGCGGTGACGGTTTTACGTTTTGCGTGTTCGGTGTAGGTGACGGCATCACGAATGACGTTTTCGAGGAATACCTTCAGGACACCTCTGGTTTCTTCGTAAATGAGACCGGAGATACGTTTCACTCCTCCACGACGTGACAATCTTCTGATCGCGGGCTTCGTGATGCCCTGGATGTTATCACGTAAAACTTTACGATGACGTTTTGCTCCACCTTTTCCCAATCCCTTTCCACCTTTGCCACGACCGGTCATTTTGAATGATTATTGATTCAAATTAAGCTTTGTTTCACAAAAGAAAACGACACAGATTTGACTGCTTCGTCGAAAACAACTACCTGCTCGCCAGATTAGTCAACTCATTTTATAGTTTAGTTTCGCTCCGCCTCTTAAGTTACTTTTTTGACCAATCAGATAACGCATAGTGTCACCCTAGTTAATAAAATACGGCGAAAAATTTTGTTGCAGGGTCATATGAACCGTCGCCGTTGTTAGTGACGTACGTAGGTGTTTATGTGTGTGTATGTGTAGTTGAGGGATAAAGAAGTAGTCAAAAAAATGGCCCGTACCAAACAAACTGCTCGTAAATCGACCGGTGGAAAAGCTCCACGAAAACAGCTTGCCACTAAGGCAGCAAGAAAAAGCGCACCCGCCACTGGAGGAGTGAAAAAACCTCATCGCTACAGGCCCGGTACAGTGGCACTGCGTGAAATTCGTCGTTATCAGAAAAGCACCGAACTGTTGATTCGTAAATTGCCCTTCCAACGCTTGGTCAGGGAAATAGCCCAGGATTTCAAGACCGATCTTCGTTTCCAAAGTTCTGCCGTTATGGCACTCCAAGAAGCGAGTGAAGCGTATCTTGTCGGACTTTTTGAAGATACAAATTTATGTGCCATCCATGCAAAACGCGTCACCATCATGCCTAAAGACATCCAACTGGCAAGACGTATTCGAGGAGAACGAGCTTAAAATGAAAAAATAAACAAAAAAAAAAACGGTTCTTTTCAGAACCACAAAATTGTTTACAAATGAAAATGTTTCGCAATATTGACAGTAATTAAAGTAATAGTACGCGGATCATAATGAATTTTAAACTCTGTCAAACAATAAAAACAATGATGCTTTTATTTATGATTGTTCGCTCTGGTTAAGGGTAGGTAAACAAATCGTTTTAATTGATCGGTACTTCAAGAACGGCGGCGGCATCAAAAGAATTTAATTTATTTAAGTAGGTACCATAAAAATGAGTAAAGTTAAATATCGAATAAAGTCATAAAAGTGGTTAGGTAGGTGAGGAGGGATAATGCGTTTTTAGCGCCGACACCCTACAGACATTATCGTTTGTTTGTTTGTATAAATTAATAATTATATTTCGATTTAGGTATATGCAGATAGGTGTGAAAACTTTTTTTTATTTGTATAGAAATTAATTTGTGGCCCTGAAAAGGGCCATTTATGTATGCCCTCGACGGCCTTAAACAGTCGATAATCCAGGACGTCACCACCATCATCATCATCATCATTATCATCATCATCGGTTCGTAGTCGACGACGACGAAGACGACGACAAATGAGATTATTGCCATAGCTCACTTCTTTCTTTTAGGAGAAGCAGGAGATTTCTTCGCTTTAGCAGATATAGCCTTGGCGCTTTTTGGTTTCGGTGCCTTAGGTTTCTTCGTTGGACCGGCCTTATTTGATTTCTTTGCTTTCGAAGGTGATTTCGGCTTTGATGAAGCTGTTGCCGCAACAGCTCTACCTGTAGAGGAAGCAGCGGTTGTTTTCTTCTCAGCGCCGACAGAAGCGGCCTTTTTTGCTTTCGCGACGGCTACGCTCTTCTTTTCGGCTGCGACTTTTTTCGCTTTTGGCGAAGATGGTTTCTTACCGGTTTTTGGTGCCGAAACGGCGGAACGTTTTCCAGTGTTTTTTTTAACTTTTGAAACTGCTGAGGATTTTTTCTTTCTTTCGCCAGTAGCAGCGGCTGCCGCGGCGGCAGCAGCTCTAGCAGCAGAAGCAGCAGCAGCAGCTCTGGCCTTTGCACCACCACCGGAGGCGGACGAGGAAGCAAGTTTAAACGATCCAGAAGCTCCCTTACCTTTCGTCTGAACCAAAGAACCAGAAGCGACGGCGCCTTTTAGATACTTCTTGATAAATGGTGCAACTTTCTCGGCATCTACCTTGTAATTGGCGGCGACGAATTTTTTTATAGCTTGAAGAGAAGAACCACCACGTTCCTTTAAACCCTTAATAGCGTTATTGACCATCTCGGAAGTGGGAGGATGAGAAGGTTTGGCTCTAGGATTTTTTACTTTCTTCTCCTTTTTAGCATGATGATGAACTTGAGGTGAAGTCGTCGAAGCAGCAGCATTAGCCGATGCGGATTGATTTTCTACGTCTGCCATTTTTTTCTCGTATTCTCGTATTATTATTATGACAGCAGAATAGATATATACTTGATAGGTAGTATATAGTAGGTAAATATAAACCTAAACGAACCAACCAACACAATTCGAATACACGAGCGCTCAAACTAAAGATATTTTCGCGCCACGACTAAGTTTTTATTGCCTAGAAAATAAACCCGACCGCGGACTAAACAAACACCACGCTCGCCAACATTAAAATTATCGGGGCCTCACACTAGACTTTGGCGTGATGACATCGTTCCTTTTTGACGATCGTCAATGTTTTCGAGCCGACGACAAAACCAATTTTGAAAAAAAGATTTTTCCTATATATTCTGAAATTTATATCAACGAAACGATTATTCTCAGGACCTAGTGACGTCCTTACAGACGCTCGCCGTACCGACGACTTATTCGCGGTTAAAGAGAACATCAAACTGCGACGTCGTCGACAGATACTTACTGGGTAAACGTGAAAAGTTGGTCTTTGGTCTGTCGAAAGTCTAATCTATCCTCTACCGAATGCCAATAAGAATTTTTTTAAATACTTTTGTTTTTGTGCGGAAAAATTCTTTCAAAACAGTCGATGCACGAAACGAAACCAACTACGAAACCGGAACTTTTTGGAAGATGACGGGCCCCAGGAGTCATTAGGGTACATTGAATGCAAACATTAAAAAAAAAATAGTTGTTTATGTTTTCTAAAAGTTTTTTCTATACTTTGGTCTTGATAAAAACAACGAAATCTCAAAAAACATTCGAAGATGCAAACGTTTGATGTAAACTGTTGTATGATAGAAAATGTCACAATAAAAACGTTTATTTTATTAATATTTGTTGTTTTAGTATACTTATAACTTTACCGATGTTTCATTATTGTACAATACTCTATTTTATAAATAAAATGCATTTCTAAATAGAAACAAATTTGATTCGTTTCGTTGCAATGCGTTGTCATCTATACGTTCTAACTATTAGCAACATTCACTGAAAACTATTTTTAAACTTATCAATTTTGTATTTCAATTTCAATTTCAATAGTTAGTTCTATCCACCTACGTAATACAAATTCTGTCACTTTACACAAACACAAAAATGTGTTATAGTGAAGAATATGTAGGTAGTTAGTTACCAACCTATACACGTTAAAATATACTTTGGTTTTATTTGTTTGCATCTTACTGTTTTGTTTTTCTTTACCTAAAGTAAAAACCAAAATTCAACTTGGAACCAAAATTATTATAGAAAAGAACAACAACAACAACAACAACAACAACAACAACAACAACAACAACAACAACAACAGATGACAATGTAGTTTACTTCTTTCGTTTATATGAGATGCTTTTTTTCAAGTGACACTTCACAAATTGTAAATTCTACTAAAACAGATATACCTAATGTCTGTTTGTCTCTTTCTCTCTCTCTCTTGCACTCAGTAATAAATTGGTACTTTTTAATAAATTAATAATACCTAGATAATAGGAAACTCTTTCCTTCGATGTCGACAATGGCGCGCGCGTATAAAATAAAAATAATTATAACTTGGAAGATAATTTAAAAATTATCACTAAAATATTTTTATTTATTTGCCTACGCAATTAGATAGAAATTTGGTAGAAATCTATTTTTACTAATTTGGATGATTTTTGATATATGAACCGAATATTTGATTGCATGTTTCAACAATAACTAAGATTAAATTCTCGAAACGTTTTACGTGGCGTATCATAATCTATTTTGCATTTAGATTAAAAAAAAGTATGTAATGTTTTGGTTAAGCACAAACGTGTTTCTAACTGTTTTTTTTTGTGATTTGAAGTAAAAAAAGTCATATACAAAATGAAAATTTTAAATATGATAGAAAGACAGATTGATAGATTAAGTAGTTTAAGTTTACTAGATATAGATAGTTTAAGTTTAATCTGGTTTTTTTTAATTCTTAAGCACACAACGTCAAAGAAGTTAATTAAAATGTTGCCAAATGTTTATAAATATTAGATCATTTGTCTGCTGATCTACTTAATTCATAAACCGAGTAAGTATTGTAGACTTTATTGAATCAATAAAAAATTTACAACTTTTGATGAAACAAATATGTTTTTTATAAAAAATATTTATAGTGTTAATTTGAAGATATTTAAAAAAATAATATTTGTTACAAATTTTTATTTTATTAACAAAAATTGAAATAGTCATTACAGAACGCCACCGAGTTACTTTAAAATTGAAGAGGATAATTAATAAATAAGTTTATTAAAAAATCGAGAAATATTTGTTTGAATAAGATAGATTTATACAAATTCATTATTGTTTTAAAAATTAGTAAACATGGTTTTCTTTATCTGTAGATATTATAGCTAATAAAGATGCGTAAATTTTCTAGATCAGGCAACTAACATTTTAAGCATTGTCATAAAATTGTCATTTTTTGACTATTTTTCATTTGGAAGTATATTAAGTATTTAATATAAATACTTTTTTTTTGTTTTAATCAGTTATTATTAATTCTATTACATTTATTTTTTTGTTTTGTTTTTACTTTCCAATATTAAAGCTTCTGTACTAATAATATTAGCTTTGTTTGCGTAGGATATTTAGGACTAATCCTAAATTAGTCCAAGACTCATTTAAAGCGCATGTGCGGTTCTGAACCAGCTATGGATTATCGTTTACCACAAACAATAATATACCGTTGTCAAGTATGCAGTAAATGTTTAAAAATCGGAAAACCGCAAAAAATTATCACACATTTATAAAAGAGAAACATTGGTACAAAAAAGTGTAAAATGTAAAAAACTACTCATTTTCACATTCACAAAAGTTATTTTACAAATAATTTCGATTTAGTAATATATTAAATAAATCTCAATAATAAAATAGACAGTAAAGCACCAAAACACGAGAGTAACAAAGACAAAACCGCTTTCGTCAACTGCGCAAGTCTAGAACTAAAAATCTTTGATCGAATGAACATGAAGATCGTTTGGACTGGTTCTGAACTGATCCGGTATCTAGGTTATATTCTCGACCGTGAACGACGGCCTGTAACTAAAAGTTCAGGTTTTTTTCTCATATGTACTGTGCATGCAATTAATGCCAGAACAAGCTCATCGATCGCTATCGTGAACAAAGCTTTTGATTCCCTATCTGTATACCTATGACTAAACGTAATTATCATAGTAAGATATTATTTTATTTATCTGTTTAAGGTTTGAGTATAATTGTACAAGTACAAGTATAGAGTTAAGAAGATAAAGTCAGGTTAGGTCAGGTCAGATCAGGTCGGGTCGGGTCGGGTCAAGTCGGGTCGGGTCGGGTCGGGTCGGGTCGGGTCGGGTCGGGTCGGGTCGAGTCGAGTCGAGTCGAGTCGGGTCGGGTCGGGTATTAGAGAGGGGTATTGAAAATGAAGAAATATAAGCAAAAACTTATAAGTGTGCAGAGGAAACTCCTTCGGCCCACATCTTGACTACGCACTCGCGAAGGGTAAGATAGCCACGGGAATGCTGAGATCTCTCGTATGTCGGCGGAGCGCGTTGTCAATTGACAACAAGCTCTTGTTGTACAAATCAGTGATCCGACCTACCATGACTTATGCTTCTGTGGCTTGGGCGTTCGCGCCCTGTAAGACTCGGATGCATAAGTTACAAACTTTCCAAAACAAATTTCTCCGTCAAGCATTCAACGCCCCGTGGTTTGTTCGCAACAACCAATTGCACCGAGAGGCGAAGATGCCGACGATGGAGGAATTCTTCCGTGAGACCGCCGAGCGAGCCTTTTCGAAGGCGGAAGCCCACCCGAACCCCCTGGTGCGAGAGGCCGTTGACTACGACGAAAACGGTCCGTCCAGATGCAAGAGGCCAAGGATGGCTCTCTTGTGATCGAAAAATGCCTTCTCACTCAGATCTTCCGAATCTGGTAAGCATCAAATGTCATTGCCACATTTATCTGTCGCAGCTCTTTTCAGATTCCATCAAATGGATCACTTCGGGGGAATCCCCGGAGCGCCCTCTTCTTTTCTTCTGGCGCCATGCAAACCGGCATGGCTACCCAGCGTGCGTTCAGGTATGAAGGACCAATGGTTCCGATCCCTAAGGTGACGCGAGGGGTTTTAGTGGGTATTGTCGGCTTGCACATTTACCGACCGAGTCCCACATAACCAGACCTAGTCTGGTATGCGTAAAAGCATTTCCCCTCAGATAATAGCAGAGGTCGCTTCTGGCTTCTATCGCCTTTCAAATTAAAGACAGTAGGAAGGTACTTGATAGAACAGGCAACAAGCATAAAGTGATAGAGCAATCTATCACGGCATGGCAAGCCAGATGGGACAACAGTTCCAAAAGAAAATGGACGCATCGCATCGTCTTATCTCGAACATAAGTCGGTAGATGGAAAGGAGAAAACCTGTGAGACAGGTAAATTACTACCTAATACAGTTTTTAATAGGACATAAGGCTTTTCTGTCATATCTACACCGTATGCATCGAGCAGATGATGACCGCTGTGTATACTGCAACGAGGAAGATACAGCCGAACATGTGTTTTTCGAAAACATGTGTTTTATCAACGCGATGCCATTCGATAGAAGTGGGAATTACAAATAAGTAATAAACTTATACATGATAATCTAGTTGAAAAAATGCTCGAGAACAATGAGCATTGGAGAACAGTACAGAAATTTACAGAGGAGATTTATAAAACTAAGAAAATGGGGGAAGAAGGAAGAAATCAATGTTCGAAAAGCTCTGATTCTTCGTAAACGAAAAGACGTAGAAAAATGCCCGCTGAGGGACCTAGATCATCTGCCGTAGGAGGCGGCCAGAAGATGTCTTGGGAACCAGCGTGCACGATCTAAGAACGGAGGCGCTAATTCCTGGAGAAAAAGAATAAGCTTTCACTCCTGACGGTATGGTCAGGTCAGGTCAGGTCAAGTGGCTGAGATGGGTGGCTTAGATTCTATACATTAGATATACCTTTTTCATTGCCTAGTATGGTTGAAAGTGTATTTTGGACATTTAAAAAAACCATACAAATCTTAAGAATGCATCAAGTTCAAGAAAATCTAAGAATGCTTCTCCTGTAGAAATGTCATAAAAAGATATTGGAAGATTAGAAATAATAGTTGTCTGAGATAGTTCAAGCATTAATAATTTTAAAATAGCAAACACATTATATCTTTGATCAAGTTTTGGGTATGGGAAAAAATTGACAAAAACACATTTTCTGAGCACAGAAGCTCGCCGGAAAAACGAAAACTGAACAATGTAAGGAGCTGTTTTAGCGCAATTCTTTAGATTTTATACGACAATTTAAAAAAAGTAAATTTTAGTCTATTTTCCAATTTAAGAAAAAAATACACTGGAAAAAATATAACGAAAATTTTCAAGATATCACAGCTCTAAAAAACTTGGTTTAAAAAGTTACCAGAATTGACCCACATGGATGGGATTCCAAACCCCGATTAACCAAGTGTATGTAATAAAAAGGTAGTTATAGTAAAAAGTAATCAAAAAATTGTTTTGCTAAATTATTGTTTTCTATGTGAGGCCATAAATTAATCATTCCACTCTTGTATATAGTTTTATAAATCGAATTTATAACAAACATTTAGGGTAGATATCTACTATAAAAGATTTGTTAATTTTATTAATTTGTAGTTAATTTCTTTGAGGAAAGTACTATTGATCTATTTATTTTTTATAATTATTAATAATAACTATTAGTGTACCTATTAATAGCGCAAAGTTGTACCTTTGTCGATTGAAGCATTTTCTCAAAATCGACAATATAAATTTGCGCTCGCAACACACATACACAAAACTTTTTCTGAATCTCCAAGTATTAACAATATACCATAATATTCAGAACAAAACCATGTAACAATTTATTAAAATTGGCAATTATTTATTTTCTGTTTACTCGTTGTTACTAGTAACTATAGCTAGTTACAAAAATCACTGGACATTTGATTTCAAAAAAAAAAAAATAATAATAATAATAAAAAATAAACAAAATGGGAGAACAAGCGTTTTTTTCAGTTATGTCGCTTTAAAGCGACAAAGTGACAGTTTTGGAGAAACGTCAACCTTACGTTGCTAATATAGACATTATAATATGTAATAATTATAAATGACAGCACAACAACTTATACTTATTTTAAGAAATCCGCGTCTTAATTATGCACCCAAATATAATACTAAATATTAAACTAAAAAGGATGTACAAACGAGAGAATGTTATAAATATTTTTTAAATTTCTAATTTAAGAGTTCGTCGCTGCTCCTTTCAGATTCCATCAAATGGATAACTTCGGGGGAAAACCCGGAGCGCCGTCTTCTTTTTTTTCTAAGGCAACACGGCATGGCATGGCTGCCCAGGGTGCGTTCAGGAATGAAGAACCAATGGTTCCGATTCCTCAGGTGAAATTGAATTCGTATCAGAATATGTAGTATTGTTTGTAATGTAATAACTAAAAAAAATGAAATTAAGACATATAGAAGAAACACTAAAGAGAGTTAAGAATTTGATTAATCCGAGATGTTACTTTCCTGCTATTTCTTGATTTCTTTTGCGTCGCACTTTTACCGATGTAATTTGTTTTTGCTGTTTCATTTTAAATTTAATTTAAAAAGAGCTTCGATTGATAAAAAAAAATCTAGATTTGAGTGGTCGGTCATTAGATTTATTTTTTACTTAATGAAACAAATTTTATTTACTTTTAAATGTTAATTGTGGTTCTGAAAAGAACCGATTTCATTTTTTTCTTCTTTTTAAACGATGAAAGAAAAAACTTCTCTATTTTGAACTTGTGTATTTGGTGACGGCTTTGGTACCTTCAGAGACTGCGTGCTTTGCCAATTCACCAGGCAACAAGAGACGAACCGCTGTTTGAATTTCCCGGCTCGTAATCGTCGAACGCTTGTTGTAATGCGCAAGACGAGAAGCTTCAGCGGCGATCCGTTCAAAGATATCATTAACGAAACTGTTCATGATGCTCATCGCCTTGCTCGAAATACCGGTATCGGGGTGTACTTGCTTCAATACCTTATAAATATAGATTGCATAGCTTTCCTTCCTCCTGCGCTTCTTTTTCTTGTCGCTCTTCGAAATATTCTTTTGAGCTTTTCCAGCCTTTTTCGCTGCTTTACCGCTTGTCTTTGGTGGCATATTTTTTAATATTTCTAATCTTAATAAA
Source organism: Tribolium castaneum (assembly GCF_031307605.1). Classification (NCBI taxonomy): domain Eukaryota; kingdom Metazoa; phylum Arthropoda; class Insecta; order Coleoptera; family Tenebrionidae; genus Tribolium; species Tribolium castaneum. The sequence continues at coordinate 1,112,038 of NC_087401.1, read as the reverse complement.
GAAAAAAAAAACACGACACAAACGAACTGTAATACGCACAACGAACACAAAATATACCTGTCAACTTGAAAGTTCAAGCTAAAATCATGGTGCACTATTCAATTCAATTCAAAATACGTTTATTCAAAATAAATTACATTTCAAAAGGGATTTTGATAAAATATATACAAGATATTTACAACTTAATCTACGAGTCCGGACTGTTTTAGGCTTTTGGCCTCTTCAGTCAAGGAAATGGATGAATGTTGTGTGGGAGTGTGTGTGTCGTCGGGTGGTGAGTGAAAGAGTGAGAAGTTTGGGGCTCGTAGGAAGCTGTGGATGTGGATGTCGTCGTGGGTGTCTTGTCGGTGTCGTCAGTGGCGTCTCATTGTGAGGGGCGTCTCTTCAACGAGAAGTTGAAGATTGTCGGGCAGGTCGGGGTACAGCGCTGAGAGAAGCGCCGTGGGTGGATGGGGCAGTTTTCTTCTGGGGATCCGGGGGACTCGGTTGCGAAGAGTGTTGTCGCGTGTGAGAAACTTATGTGAAGTGTTGAGTGTGTTTTGGGCAATTGTGTTGTTGTTGTTGAGTGTGCGTTTGATGTAGTTTTGTTGGAGTTTGTGAAGACGGTCTGTGATGGGGGTGGTGTTTGTGTCCTGGTGGAGGGAATTGCTGGCGTGGAAGCGGTCGAGGCGGTGAATTCGGCGAAGGATTTGTCGTTCGCATGTGGCAATGCGATGTGTCTTGGTGTGTGGGAGAGATGCGTAGATGGGGGCTCGGTACTCGATGACGGGTCGGATGAATGTGTTGTAGGTGTGGAGAAGAGTGCGGGAATGGCACCCTTGGAAGTTTCCCATGAGATGGCGGAGGAGGTTGGATCGGTTGCGGACTTTCTTGAGCGTGTTCTGGAGGTCGGTGTCGAGTGAGCATGTGTGTGTGTAGGTGATTCCTAGGTACCTTGTGGATGGCACAAGGTCGATGGGTGTGTTGTCGAGTGTGATGGTGATGTCGCGTGGGTCGAATTTCTTGTTTCGTGTGAGGTTGGGGTGTTTGAAGAGGATGGCGGTGGATTTTGTGGGGTTGATCTTCACTCTCCACTTGCGAGTCCATGTGGAGATCTGGTTGAGGAGGGGCTGCAGGGTCCTGGAGGCTGAGGCGGCGGTGGTCCGGGATGTCCAGAGGGCGGTGTCGTCGGCGAAGAAGCGGGTTTTGGTCTGGTGAAGATCTGAAACAGGAAAATCAGAACTGTAAAAAATGTAAAGAATGGGCGACAGAACGGAGCCTTGAGGGACCCCGGAGAGAAGGGGGACGGGATAAGAAAAGGAATTTTGGACTTTGACTTTGCAGGAGCGGTTTGAGAGAAAAGAGTCGATTAATTTGATGAAGTTGAGGTTGATGTTGTGGGAAAGAAATTTTTGGATGAGACCATCGTGCCAAACACGGTCAAATGCACGTTCGACGTCCAAGAAGACGGCTAGTGTGCACTGGCCGAGATTGGCACTCCGGGTTGAGTCGGTGAAGAGTTCGAAAGTGGGGTCGGAAGTGGAGCGATGGGGGCGAAAACCGAATTGTTCAGGGGGCAGTAGGTTGTTTTCTTCGAGAGTGTGTCGGAGACGAGAGGCAAGAATTGTTTCGAAGATTTTTCCCAGAATGTTGAGGAGAGAGATGGGACGATAAGAAAGTGGGTTGTTGGGGTCTTTGTTGGGCTTGGGAATCATGATGGTGGTGGCTTCTTTCCATGGGGTTGGAAAGTGACCGGAATTGAAGCAAGAATTGTAAATTGTGGTGATGGATGTGATGGCTGTGTCAGGGAGATGTTTGAGAAGAATGGGTTTGATCTGGTCTGGTCCTGGGGCTTTCGAGTTTTTCAGCCGGATAATGAGGGCTTTGATCTCGTCGTCGGTGGTTGGAGCGGTCAAGTCCGGGTTGTCGGGTGGAAAGTCTGGGTCGGGGTCTGGGTCGAGGTCAGCGTCGTAGTCAAGTCGGGGGAGGTTTTGCCTGAAACGGAGAGTGTTGTTAGTGACTGTGTTAAAAAAGTGTTGGTTGAAATGTGGGTCATTGGGGACTTGGTGGATGTTTTGGAGGGTAGCAGCAAAACAATTTGCTTTGTCTTGTGGGGTGTTAAAAATGGTGTTGTTGACTGACAAATGGTGGATGGGGTGAGATTTTCGGCCTGTGAGTGAATTGAATTTGTCCCAAAACTTTTTACCGTCTCGGTAATCGAGGGAGCTACAACTGTTTGACCAGTGGGCAAGACGAAATTGGTTGATGTCACGTCTTATTTGTGCATTGAGACGGTTAAAGACAGTTTTGAGGACTGGAGATCTGGTTTGCACGAATTCGCGATAAATTCGGCGTTTGACTCGGATGAGGGCAAGGATTTGAGGGGGCAATGGTTTGCGATTTGTTGGAATGTGTTTGATGGGTACAAAAAGTGTTTGAGCTTGTTTGATGAGTTGTGTTAGTTGTGTTACTTGTGTGTCAATGGTGTTGGGGTCAAGTGTGTCGTCAATGTGTGGGAGGTTGTTTGTGATGTAATTTTGAAAGTCGGTCCAGTTTGTGTTGTTGAAATCGAAAATGGGGATGTGCGTGGGTCGCGGTTGGGGGCCTTGAAGTGTGAAGTTTGAGACAAGAGGGAGATGATCGGAGGTGACTGTGGTGCCAATGAAAGAGTCTGTGTTTGTGATGTGTGTGAGATTATCGGTCACAATGATGTGGTCTACGATCGATGTGCCAACGTGATTGATGAGTGTGGGAAATTGATTTCGAAGACGACAAAGAGGAAGAGTGTTGAGAGAGCGTGTGAGGTGTCTGCCGTTTGTGTTTGAAATTGTGTCACCAAAATCGGTGTGTCGAGCGTTGAAGTCTCCGAGAATGACTGCGTGTCTGAATGTGGAAGTGTAATCGAGGAGTTGGGTACTGACGGTTTCGAGAGGAGGATTGTAATAACAAATAAACAGAATGTTTAAATTGTTAATGTGAATGGTGGCTGCAACGGCTTGAAGGTGGTCAAGATGAGGGGGTAAGATGTGTTGAGATGAAGCGAGTGAAGTTGAGACAAGAAGTGTGACGCCGTGTTTGGCTCGGGTTGTGGGGCTGGGTTTGTTGTAGGAGTGGAAGCCTGTGATGTTTACGGGTCGTTTGGATTGTGTCTCTGTGATTGCTGCGATGTGAATTTGGTCGATGTGTAGAAAATGTCTCAAGGAGGCAAATTTACGAGAAATCCCTCCCGTATTGACTGTGGCGAAATTCAGAGAAGCCATTTTTGAAACGGGGGCCAGAAGGATTCACCGAAATGGTGGATTTATCCAAAAGTGAAGTGAATTTTGTTTGATGAGTGTGAGATTTTTAGATCGCGTCGGAGACAAGCGCGAGCGGAATGTTCGAGAACAGATTGGATTTTCTGTTTCTCGAACGGAAAAAGGTCAAAAAGGGTTTTTGTGATGAAGCGTAGGAATTGACGGGCAGAAACGAAGGGTTCGCGCTCGTCGGAGTCGTCGTCAGAATTTTCGGGATCGAATTCCTTGTCAACGATTTTGATGGGAACGACGGGGGTTTCTGGGGTCATTTGGGAGGGTTTGATAAATTGGGGGCAATCTCGGGACCAAGCGGGGTGATTCCCCTGGCATTTGGGGCATTTGGGGTTTGAAACTGCGGAAGGGCACGGTTTTGACCGATGATTGTCGGGGCAAGTGGGGCAGATGGGCTTGTTGGGGCATTGGGAAAAAGAATGGCCAAATGTGAAGCACTTGGCGCACTGGAGAGGGGCTGGTTTTGGGGGGTGCGACGGCTCGCAGGGGTGAACGTGGCCGAAAAGTGAAAGGCCATTTGACAGGAGTGTGTCGATCGCCGTTTTGTCCGGTGTCACGATACGCATGAGAGGAGTTGGTTTGTTGGTTTTGGCGGAAATGATGCGCCAAACTTTTTGAATGTGGAAATTATTCAGGGCTGAAATGACGTCTTGGGGTTCGATGTCAGAGCTGACGTCTCTGACAACGATGGAAAAAGTGATGGGTTTGGGTTCGATTTGGGGTAGGAGGCGTGTGGGGTTTAAGAGTTTGAACTGGATTTTCGAGCCAGGGAAGCCAGCTTGAAGCGTTGAAATTTGGTTAGGGGTAAGTTGCCTGGAAAGAACAAGAAGAGCGGATTTGTTGTAATTGACTTTTAGAGAGTCAATTTGGTGGAGGCCGAGTGAAATGAGGTGAGAGTAAAAGCTTTTTTGAGTGGCGAGTGGGGCAGGGATGTTTTGGATTGAGTAGCGAAATGAGAGTTTTTTTGAAGTGGTAGTTGAAGACGATTTTTCTGAAGTGGTAGACGAAAAGGATGCTGATGTTTCGGAGTTTGATGGTGAGGGTGTGCGTGAACGTTGTTGGGTGTGTTTTGTGGATTTTAATGTAGTGGCGTGAGTTTGTGGGGGTGGCAAAATTTTTTTGTCCATAAGGGACGGAATGGGTTTGTTTTGGGGAAGCGTTTTTGGAGAGTTTGCAGAAGACGGAAGTGAAGTGGGTAGGTTGAGGGTTTTTTTTGGTGAGTGTTTCACCGGGCCCTTGGAGCGGAGCCGACGCTCGTTCTCCATTGTGGAAACTTTTGCAATTTATCACTTTGGATTTCACTGTCACTTCACTTAGCAAACAATCGAGTGGCTGAGCGATCAGAGTCAGCGCAGAGACTCGATGTGTTCACCTCGAGAACGCGAAAGGAACTGAGGTGCACTATTCAATTCAATTCAAAATACGTTTATTCAAAATAAATTACATTTCAAAAGGGATTTTGATAAATATATACAAGATATTTACAACTTAATCTACGAGTCCGGACTGTTTTAGGCTTTTGGCCTCTTCAGTCAAGGAAATGGATGAATGTTGTGTGGGAGTGTGAGTGTCGTCGGGTGGTGAGTGAAAGAGTGAGAAGTTTGGGGCTCGTAGGAAGCTGTGGATGTGGATGTCGTCGTGGGTGTCTTGTCGGTGTCGTCAGTGGCGTCTCATTGTGAGGGGCGTCTCTTCAACGAGAAGTTGAAGATTGTCGGGCAGGTCGGGGTACAGCGCTGAGAGAAGCGCCGTGGGTGGATGGGGCAGTTTTCTTCTGGGGATCCGGGGGACTCGGTTGCGAAGAGTGTTGTCGCGTGTGAGAAACTTATGTGAAGTGTTGAGTGTGTTTTGGGCAATTGTGTTGTTGTTGTTGAGTGTGCGTTTGATGTAGTTTTGTTGGAGTTTGTGAAGACGGTCTGTGATGGGGGTGGTGTTTGTGTCCTGGTGGAGGGAATTGCTGGCGTGGAAGCGGTCGAGGCGGTGAATTCGGCGAAGGATTTGTCGTTCGCATGTGGCAATGCGATGTGTCTTGGTGTGTGGGAGAGATGCGTAGATGGGGGCTCGGTACTCGATGACGGGTCGGATGAATGTGTTGTAGGTGTGGAGAAGAGTGCGGGAATGGCACCCTTGGAAGTTTCCCATGAGATGGCGGAGGAGGTTGGATCGGTTGCGGACTTTCTTGAGCGTGTTCTGGAGGTCGGTGTCGAGTGAGCATGTGTGTGTGTAGGTGATTCCTAGGTACCTTGTGGATGGCACAAGGTCGATGGGTGTGTTGTTGAGTGTGATGGTGATGTCGCGTGGGTCGAATTTCTTGTTTCGTGTGAGGTTGGGGTGTTTGAAGAGGATGGCGGTGGATTTTGTGGGGTTGATCTTCACTCTCCACTTGCGAGTCCATGTGGAGATCTGGTTGAGGAGGGGCTGCAGGGTCCTGGAGGCTGAGGCGGCGGTGGTCCGGGATGTCCAGAGGGCGGTGTCGTCGGCGAAGAAGCGGGTTTTGGTCTGGTGAAGATCTGAAACAGGAAAATCAGAACTGTAAAAAATGTAAAGAATGGGCGACAGAACGGAGCCTTGAGGGACCCCGGAGAGAAGGGGGACGGGATAAGAAAAGGAATTTTGGACTTTGACTTTGCAGGAGCGGTTTGAGAGAAAAGAGTCGATTAATTTGATGAAGTTGAGGTTGATGTTGTGGGAAAGAAATTTTTGGATGAGACCATCGTGCCAAACACGGTCAAATGCACGTTCGACGTCCAAGAAGACGGCTAGTGTGCACTGGCCGAGATTGGCACTCTGGGTTGAGTCGGTGAAGAGTTCGAAAGTGGGGTCGGAAGTGGAGCGATGGGGGCGAAAACCGAATTGTTCAGGGGGCAGTAGGTTGTTTTCTTCGAGAGTGTGTCGGAGACGAGAGGCAAGAATTGTTTCGAAGATTTTTCCCAGAATGTTGAGGAGAGAGATGGGACGATAAGAAAGTGGGTTGTTGGGGTCTTTGTTGGGCTTGGGAATCATGATGGTGGTGGCTTCTTTCCATGGGGTTGGAAAGTGACCGGAATTGAAGCAAGAATTGTAAATTGTGGTGATGGATGTGATGGCTGTGTCAGGGAGATGTTTGAGAAGAATGGGTTTGATCTGGTCTGGTCCTGGGGCTTTCGAGTTCTTCAGCCGGATAATGAGGGCTTTGATCTCGTCGTCGGTGGTTGGAGCGGTCAAGTCCGGGTTGTCGGGTGGAAAGTCTGGGTCGGGGTCTGGGTCGAGGTCAGCGTCGTAGTCAAGTCGGGGGAGGTTTTGCCTGAAACGGAGAGTGTTGTTAGTGACTGTGTTAAAAAAGTGTTGGTTGAAATGTGGGTCATTGGGGACTTGGTGGATGTTTTGGAGGGTAGCAGCAAAACAATTTGCTTTGTCTTGTGGGGTGTTAAAAATGGTGTTGTTGACTGACAAATGGTGGATGGGGTGAGATTTTCGGCCTGTGAGTGAATTGAATTTGTCCCAAAACTTTTTACCGTCTCGGTAATCGAGGGAGCTACAACTGTTTGACCAGTGGGCAAGACGAAATTGGTTGATGTCACGTCTTATTTGTGCATTGAGACGGTTAAAGACAGTTTTGAGGACTGGAGATCTGGTTTGCACGAATTCGCGATAAATTCGGCGTTTGACTCGGATGAGGGCAAGGATTTGAGGGGGCAATGGTTTGCGATTTGTTGGAATGTGTTTGATGGGTACAAAAAGTGTTTGAGCTTGTTTGATGAGTTGTGTTAGTTGTGTTACTTGTGTGTCAATGGTGTTGGGGTCAAGTGTGTCGTCAATGTGTGGGAGGTTGTTTGTGATGTAATTTTGAAAGTCGGTCCAGTTTGTGTTGTTGAATTCGAAAATGGGGATGTGCGTGGGTCGCGGTTGGGGGCCTTGAAGTGTGAAGTTTGAGACAAGAGGGAGATGATCGGAGGTGACTGTGGTGCCAATGAAAGAGTCTGTGTTTGTGATGTGTGTGAGATTATCGGTCACAATGATGTGGTCTACGATCGATGTGCCAACGTGATTGATGAGTGTGGGAAATTGATTTCGAAGACGACAAAGAGGAAGAGTGTTGAGAGAGCGTGTGAGGTGTCTGCCGTTTGTGTTTGAAATTGTGTCGCCAAAATCGGTGTGTCGAGCGTTGAAGTCTCCGAGAATGACTGCGTGTCTGAATGTGGAAGTGTAATCGAGGAGTTGGGTACTGACGGTTTCGAGAGGAGGATTGTAATAACAAATAAACAGAATGTTTAAATTGTTAATGTGAATGGTGGCTGCAACGGCTTGAAGGTGGTCAAGATGAGGGGGTAAGATGTGTTGAGATGAAGCGAGTGAAGTTGAGACAAGAAGTGTGACGCCGTGTTTGGCTCGGGTTGTGGGGCTGGGTTTGTTGTAGGAGTGGAAGCCTGTGATGTTTACGGGTCGTTTGGATTGTGTCTCTGTGATTGCTGCGATGTGAATTTGGTCGATGTGTAGAAAATGTCTCAAGGAGGCAAATTTACGAGAAATCCCTCCCGTATTGACTGTGGCGAAATTCAGAGAAGCCATTTTTGAAACGGGGGCCAGAAGGATTCACCGAAATGGTGGATTTATCCAAAAGTGAAGTGAATTTTGTTTGATGAGTGTGAGATTTTTAGATCGCGTCGGAGACAAGCGCGAGCGGAATGTTCGAGAACAGATTGGATTTTCTGTTTCTCGAACGGAAAAAGGTCAAAAAGGGTTTTTGTGATGAAGCGTAGGAATTGACGGGCAGAAACGAAGGGTTCGCGCTCGTCGGAGTCGTCGTCAGAATTTTCGGGATCGAATTCCTTGTCAACGATTTTGATGGGAACGACGGGGGTTTCTGGGGTCATTTGGGAGGGTTTGATAAATTGGGGACAATCTCGGGACCAAGCGGGGTGATTCCCCTGGCATTTGGGGCATTTGGGGTTTGAAACTGCGGAAGGGCACGGTTTTGACCGATGATTGTCGGGGCAAGTGGGGCAGATGGGCTTGTTGGGGCATTGGGAAAAAGAATGGCCAAATGTGAAGCACTTGGCGCACTGGAGAGGGGCTGGTTTTGGGGGGTGCGACGGCTCGCAGGGGTGAACGTGGCCGAAAAGTGAAAGGCCATTTGACAGGAGTGTGTCGATCGCCGTTTTGTCCGGTGTCACGATACGCATGAGAGGAGTTGGTTTGTTGGTTTTGGCGGAAATGATGCGCCAAACTTTTTGAATGTGGAAATTATTCAGGGCTGAAATGACGTCTTGGGGTTCGATGTCAGAGCTGACGTCTCTGACAACGATGGAAAAAGTGATGGGTTTGGGTTCGATTTGGGGTAGGAGGCGTGTGGGGTTTAAGAGTTTGAACTGGATTTTCGAGCCAGGGAAGCCAGCTTGAAGCGTTGAAATTTGGTTAGGGGTAAGTTGCCTGGAAAGAACAAGAAGAGCGGATTTGTTGTAATTGACTTTTAGAGAGTCAATTTGGTGGAGGCCGAGTGAAATGAGGTGAGAGTAAAAGCTTTTTTGAGTGGCGAGTGGGGCAGGGATGTTTTGGATTGAGTAGCGAAATGAGAGTTTTTTTGAAGTGGTAGTTGAAGACGATTTTTCCGAAGTGGTAGACGAAAAGGATGCTGATGTTTCGGAGTTTGATGGTGAGGGTGTGCGTGAACGTTGTTGGGTGTGTTTTGTGGATTTTAATGTAGTGGCGTGAGTTTGTGGGGGTGGCAAAATTTTTTTGTCCATAAGGGACGGAATGGGTTTGTTTTGGGGAAGCGTTTTTGGAGAGTTTGCAGAAGACGGAAGTGAAGTGGGTAGGTTGAGGGGTTTTTTTGGTGAGTGTTTCACCGGGCCCTTGGAGCGGAGCCGACGCTCGTTCTCCATTGTGGAAACTTTTGCAATTTATCACTTTGGATTTCACTGTCACTTCACTTAGCAAACAATCGAGTGGCTGAGCGATCAGAGTCAGCGCAGAGACTCGATGTGTTCACCTCGAGAGCGCGAAAGGAACTGAGGTGCACTACTTGTTAAAAATGTTTTATATACGAATTTACTCCGAATCAAGACCCCACCTTTTAGTATAATCATCCAGTCAGAAATACGACTTCTCTATAAGTAACCGTATAAATACGAAGCCAGAAACGCAACTTTAGTCATTCGCAGTCGCAGTAGTAGCATACAAGTTATACGCGCAGCATATTCTTATAGTTTATTTTGACTTTTCCATAAACTACGAAAACCACCATCATATCAACATGTCTGGACGTGGAAAAGGAGGAAAGGTAAAAGGAAAAGCCAAGTCTCGTTCGAGCAGGGCCGGTCTTCAGTTTCCTGTTGGAAGAATACATCGTTTACTTCGTAAAGGTAATTACGCCGAACGAGTCGGTGCCGGTGCTCCAGTTTATTTGGCGGCTGTGATGGAATATCTTGCCGCTGAAGTTCTTGAATTGGCTGGAAATGCTGCTCGTGACAACAAAAAAACTCGTATTATTCCACGTCATCTTCAATTGGCCATCAGAAATGACGAAGAATTAAACAAGCTCCTTTCCGGTGTGACAATCGCTCAAGGTGGTGTTTTACCCAACATCCAGGCGGTCCTTTTGCCGAAAAAAACCGAAAAGAAACCATAAACAGCTAACTGTTGTCTCTCTAGTTGCTGTGAGAAGCAGCAAGCTACAAAAAAATAATAATATCGGCCCTTCTCAGGGCCATCATTTTTTTAACAAATAAAAAAAAGAATCACAAACTTTTTTTAAAGAGTAAATAAACATACCTACTTAAAGTTACATAAAACTTGGCAAAAATTTATTGCACGATTTAAAAAAAAAAGAGCACTCAAGATGTTTTATTTTCTTAATAGTTTAAAAGCAGGTAAATTTTTATTGCCTCTCCTAGACGGCGAGCTACACGCCGCGCCGGTGGGGGGCTAGCTAATCCATGTATATCGGTTAGGCTTTGATGTTTTCTTTCTTTAGTGGTAATTATTATTTATCTCTGAAAAGTCAAAATTCATCCCTTTAAGGAAAAGCATACGATTGATTAAACAACAAAGTCATAAAAACCACACAACTTTATTTGTTACATTTCCTAGAAATATAAAAACAGTTTGGAAATCAAACATTTATTATACTGGTGGTTTAACTGAGAGCCTTGTGATACGTACTTTTTTCATTTGTTTAGAAATATTTTTGTGGTTCTGAAAAGAACCGTTTTTTTTCGTCGAAAATTAAAATGCGATGAATAGTAGAGAGTAGATTGATGTAACTAACGATGAGGAAGAAACATAAAAACCAAACAATGCTGGTATACCGGTATTGTCGTCGCCTCGTAGTCTCATAGATAAAACATAGGTTATAAAAAAAACTTAACCGCCAAAACCGTAAAGTGTACGCCCTTGACGCTTCAAAGCGTAAACGACATCCATGGCGGTGACGGTTTTACGTTTTGCGTGTTCGGTGTAGGTGACGGCATCACGAATGACGTTTTCGAGGAATACCTTCAGGACACCTCTGGTTTCTTCGTAAATGAGACCGGAGATACGTTTCACTCCTCCACGACGTGCCAATCTTCTGATCGCGGGCTTCGTGATGCCCTGGATGTTATCACGTAAAACTTTACGATGACGTTTTGCTCCACCTTTTCCCAATCCCTTTCCACCTTTGCCACGACCGGTCATTTTGAATGATTATTGATTCAAATTAAGCTTTGTTTCACAAAAGAAAACGACACAGATTTGACTGCTTCGTCGAAAACAACTACCTGCTCGCCAGATTAGTCAACTCATTTTATAGTTTAGTTTCGCTCCGCCTCTTAAGTTACTTTTTTGACCAATCAGATAACGCATAGTGTCACCCTAGTTAATAAAATACGGCGAAAAATTTTGTTGCAGGGTCATATGAACCGTCGCCGTTGTTAGTGACGTACGTAGGTGTTTATGTGTGTGTATGTGTAGTTGAGGGATAAAGAAGTAGTCAAAAAAATGGCCCGTACCAAACAAACTGCTCGTAAATCGACCGGTGGAAAAGCTCCACGAAAACAGCTTGCCACTAAGGCAGCAAGAAAAAGCGCACCCGCCACTGGAGGAGTGAAAAAACCTCATCGCTACAGGCCCGGTACAGTGGCACTGCGTGAAATTCGTCGTTATCAGAAAAGCACCGAACTGTTGATTCGTAAATTGCCCTTCCAACGCTTGGTCAGGGAAATAGCCCAGGATTTCAAGACCGATCTTCGTTTCCAAAGTTCTGCCGTTATGGCACTCCAAGAAGCGAGTGAAGCGTATCTTGTCGGACTTTTTGAAGATACAAATTTATGTGCCATCCATGCAAAACGCGTCACCATCATGCCTAAAGACATCCAACTGGCAAGACGTATTCGAGGAGAACGAGCTTAAAATGAAAAAATAAACAAAAAAAAAACGGTTCTTTTCAGAACCACAAAATTGTTTACAAATGAAAATGTTTCGCAATATTGACAGTAATTAAAGTAATAGTACGCGGATCATAATGAATTTTAAACTCTGTCAAACAATAAAAACAATGATGCTTTTATTTATGATTGTTCGCTCTGGTTAAGGGTAGGTAAACAAATCGTTTTAATTGATCGGTACTTCAAGAACGGCGGCGGCATCAAAAGAATTTAATTTATTTAAGTAGGTACCATAAAAATGAGTAAAGTTAAATATCGAATAAAGTCATAAAAGTGGTTAGGTAGGTGAGGAGGGATAATGCGTTTTTAGCGCCGACACCCTACAGACATTATCGTTTGTTTGTTTGTATAAATTAATAATTATATTTCGATTTAGGTATATGCAGATAGGTGTGAAAACTTTTTTTTATTTGTATAGAAATTAATTTGTGGCCCTGAAAAGGGCCATTTATGTATGCCCTCGACGGCCTTAAACAGTCGATAATCCAGGACGTCACCACCATCATCATCATCATCATTATCATCATCATCGGTTCGTAGTCGACGACGACGAAGACGACGACAAATGAGATTATTGCCATAGCTCACTTCTTTCTTTTAGGAGAAGCAGGAGATTTCTTCGCTTTAGCAGATATAGCCTTGGCGCTTTTTGGTTTCGGTGCCTTAGGTTTCTTCGTTGGACCGGCCTTATTTGATTTCTTTGCTTTCGAAGGTGATTTCGGCTTTGATGAAGCTGTTGCCGCAACAGCTCTACCTGTAGAGGAAGCAGCGGTTGTTTTCTTCTCAGCGCCGACAGAAGCGGCCTTTTTTGCTTTCGCGACGGCTACGCTCTTCTTTTCGGCTGCGACTTTTTTCGCTTTTGGCGAAGATGGTTTCTTACCGGTTTTTGGTGCCGAAACGGCGGAACGTTTTCCAGTGTTTTTTTTAACTTTTGAAACTGCTGAGGATTTTTTCTTTCTTTCGCCAGTAGCAGCGGCTGCCGCGGCGGCAGCAGCTCTAGCAGCAGAAGCAGCAGCAGCAGCTCTGGCCTTTGCACCACCACCGGAGGCGGACGAGGAAGCAAGTTTAAACGATCCAGAAGCTCCCTTACCTTTCGTCTGAACCAAAGAACCAGAAGCGACGGCGCCTTTTAGATACTTCTTGATAAATGGTGCAACTTTCTCGGCATCTACCTTGTAATTGGCGGCGACGAATTTTTTTATAGCTTGAAGAGAAGAACCACCACGTTCCTTTAAACCCTTAATAGCGTTATTGACCATCTCGGAAGTGGGAGGATGAGAAGGTTTGGCTCTAGGATTTTTTGCTTTCTTCTCCTTTTTAGCATGATGATGAACTTGAGGTGAAGTCGTCGAAGCAGCAGCATTAGCCGATGCGGATTGATTTTCTACGTCTGCCATTTTTTTCTCGTATTCTCGTATTATTATTATGACAGCAGAATAGATATATACTTGATAGGTAGTATATAGTAGGTAAATATAAACCTAAACGAACCAACCAACACAATTCGAATACACGAGCGCTCAAACTAAAGATATTTTCGCGCCACGACTAAGTTGTTACCGCGAAGCTTTTTGGCCCTTGTGGCGCAGCTCAGCGTAGCAGCGGTAACAATGGTCGTTACTTGTATGAAACTTCATTTGAAGTCACGAACTGAAAAGTTCGGGGTTTGGTCGGAATGAAACTACTGAGTAAGCATTAAATGAGACAAGGGAAGGAAGGAAGAGCTGGTGGAGGGTCGATAGCGCCCATCGCAGAGACCAGCGTGGTGTTTAGAAGGGAATGAGTACAGGTTGAACACTCACTGACTTAGACTCACTTCATGACTGATTGATTACTCACTTGGTGTGGCTAAGGGTGGCTCGTTTTATGTTAAACAACCCTTAGCCGACATCCAATGGGCTCACAAGGGGTGAGTGTGGGTGGAGCGGTAATTCGTATTGAGGGGTTTTTCGCAGAATTGCGGGGAAAACCCAGAAGGCTCTCGAGAGCGACGCGCGGATTGGTTGGGGCTGGTAACAAGTCGCCCCCGGTTTGAGACGCAAGACGGGCTCGGAGCATTCTGGGTTATTGGCGGAGAGGCGGAGAGGGATGTCTCGTGTTTATTTTATAAGAACAATGTACATAAATGTTAAAATAAAATCACAACAATAATTGCACGAAATAAATGTAAAAGACATGGTGACAAATGAAAAATGGTAGCCGCAGGCGTACCGCTTAGCTTCTAGCGTAGCCCGTTGCCAGATAGCTAACCTTAACGAGTATTTACAGAAATAGTTACCGCAAACTTTATAATTAACTTAGACTAATTACGTAATTATCCTACACTCACTCGTGGGTTTATATACAAAGGAAAGAAAATGAAATATTGTCTTTATCGAGCCAAGGGCGCGGGTCGCATCCGATCTGGCGGCGTCAACCTTTCGATGTCCTCGTCGATAGAAATGGGGGGTCCGCTGGGGTTTCGGGACAGGAAGTCCGGAAGTTCGTTGTCACGTCCCGGGCAATGTTCGAGCTCAAAATTGTAGTGCTGGAGCTCGAGGGCCCAGCGGGCCAGCTTGGCTCGTTCATTTTGGGTGGTTTGTAGCCAGGTTAAAACGCGGCTGTCCGTTCGTATTTTAAATTTTCGGTCTTCTAAGTACGGTCGAAACGTTCGGGTAGCCCAGATTAACGCGAGGCACTCCTGTTCGTTCACGTGGTAGCGTTGTTCCGTTGGGCTGAATTTTGCGCTGGCGTAGGCAATTACCCGCCGGTTGGTTCCGTCCTCCTGGTAAAGGACCGCCGCCATCCCAATGCCACTGGCGTCGGTTTGAAGGGTGAAGGGCAAGTTGGGGTTTGGTCGGTACAGGAAGCGTGGCTTGGCTAGGGCACTCTTCAGGCCCTCGAAGGCGGCTTCTTCCTTGGTGCCCCACTTCCACTTCCCTTTGTTGGACAACAGGTCCGTAAGTGGATGGGCGATTTCGGCAAATCTAGGCACGTAGTCTCGGAGCCAGTTGCACGTGCCCAGAAAAGACCGCAGCGTTTTTCGGTCTCGGGGCCTCGTGGCAGCCTGCACTTCTTCCAAATGACTTTGTTGAGGACAATTGCCGTCACGTCCGACATGGTGCCCCAGGTAATCGAGTTCCTGTAGGCCGAAATGGCATTTCCCGGGGTTGCATCTAAGGCCGTGAATTGTGAGACGTTCCAGTATGAGTCGCAGGTGTTGTAGATGCGACTGGTAATCATTCGAGAACACAACGATGTCGTCCAGTATTTACAGAAATAGTTACCGCAACTTTATAATTAACTTAGACTAATTACGTAATTATCCTACACTCACTCGCGGGTTTATATACACAGGAAAGAAAATGAAATATTGTCTTTATCGAGCCAAGGGCGCGGGTCGCATCCGGTCTACATGGACCTTGGTTGGTTTAGGGTCGGAGTCCACTAGGTACATGCCGCCATCTCCGAGCGCTTGGATGACTGGAAATGGACCTCTCCATTTGGACGCGAACGGCTGGCTTCCCAGCGGTAAGAACTGAATAAGAACCTGATCGCCAGGTTCGTAGGTGGGTGGTGGATGATGTGGGGGTTCCACATCGAGTTTTCGCGCCACGTAGTGTTCTTGGTGCCTTCGCGCTTGTTGGCGAAGAGCTTCAGGTTCGGGCCGCGCTTCTCTCGCTTTTGGGCCATCCCATTCGCCTGGGAATTGGAGTTCCACCCCGTAGAGCAGCTGGCTCGGTGGTTGCCCCGTGGCTGCGTTTCTTCGTTTTCGTAGGGTAAACAAGATACCCGGAAGTTGGATATCCCAATCGAGTTGGGATTTCTGATGTAGGTGGATTTTAAGAAGCTTTTTGAGCTCCTGATTACGCCTTTCCGTAGGGTTTTGCCGGGGCGTGTAGGTGGCGGTAGTCCATGGTTGGCATCCCCAACGTTGGCATGCTTTTGTCCATCTGCTGCTTGTGAACTGGGGGCCGTTGTCCGTGATGATGTTCTTGGGGTAGCCAAACCGGGCAAAAACTTCCTTGTCGAAGATTGTTATTATAGTTTTCGCACTGGCTTCTTGTACTGGGTACGCTTCGACCCATCGAGTAAATAGATCCGTGATTGTGACAATGAACCTATTGCCCCTGGGCGTGATGGGATAAGGCCCCATGACATCGCAGGCGATGGTTTCGAAGGGCCTTTGGGGGCGACGCGGTCGTAACGGTGCAAGGGTTTGATTGGGGCGTTTTTTGAACCGCGCGCATAGTAAACATGTACTCACGTAGTCTCGCACGTCTTGTCTCAAGGAGGGCCAGTGAAAATTATTCCGAATTAGGCGCTCACTTTCGTCAGCCCCAGGGTGTCCAGCTAATGTTGCGTCGTGATGTTCGAAGAGCACGCGCTCCTTAATGCCAGCTGGTACGTAGAGCGTGTTCTTAGGGCGACGGCACAGGTAGCCATTGTCGATGCAATAGTTTTTGTAGAATCCACTTTGCCAACCGTTGCCTTCGGGGGGGTTTTCCTCCATGTCTCGGCGCTGGTTAATCAACCGTCGGGTTAAGGCATCGCTAATCTGAGCCTGTCGGACCTCTTCTGCTATGGTTAGGATTTTCTCCTGGGAAATTCCATCTTGTTTGTCGACCTCAGGTGGTGGTTCAGGTGGAGGCTCTTCGATGGGGGCTTCGTCTTCGGCAATCTCTTTATCGTGTCTTGGCATGTCTATTGAAACACTGGCGGGGCACGCACTTGCTTGGAGCGGTGTTGATGTCGCAGTGTCTTCGCTTTTTGCAGCAAGGGGGCTGTCATGGCGTTTTGGGGTCCCTTTTTCGAGGGCTTTGCTGTGGTAGAACACCTGGTTGTTCGGTACCTGACGAGCTTTAGTCGTGGTTTCGGAAGTGACAGCCAGTACCTCCTTGTCCAAGGAAGCGGTTGTCCTCGGCGTGGAGGCTACGTGCGAGCCAACGGCGCCGGCGACAGCGGTTTGGACCGAAACGGTCGTGTTCATAGGGGGCTGTACCTCCGAGGCAGGTCGAAATTCGGTTGCTGGTGTTGAGGTTACGGTTGAACCTTCGGTTTCGCGAATTTTTGGGGCTGCGGTTGAGCCTTGATTCGTAGTGGTTGCAGCAGCAAGGGGGCTGCTATTGCGTGGAGTTAGTTTAGCGACTGGGACAGTTACGGCCTCGATGATAGATTTGAAAATCGCAGCAGTTGTTTCCTTGTCCAAGGAAACGGTTGTTTTCGGCATGGGGGCTGCGTCAGAGCCAACGGTGCGCGTGAAAACGGGTGCTCTCGACGTGGGGGCTGCGGTAGAGCCGGCGGCACGTGGAGAATGACGTGGATGGGGCTGCGTTTCGAATTTCGGTTCAGGGGGCGCACTGTTTACTGTCGCGGATTTTTGTTTTGAAAAGTTGGGCGCCACTGGAAGCAGATTTTGGGGCCCCTCTTCCAGTAGGGGTTGAGGTTTGGCCTCGGCGAAGTTTACTGCTGGGGACCGGACGACATGGCTTTGGGCTGAGCCTTGGCGACGGCCCCATTTTCGTTTCCCGACGAAAATGTTCGTGGTTTCGCAGAGCAGTCCCGATGAAAGTGAAAGCCGGGACAAAAACGGCACTTTGGTAGCGAAGGGGGCTGCCGAGTGTGGTTCGAGGGTAAACGCTTTCTGTTTTCCTCTACTTGGATCATGGCTTCGATAAAATCGTTCATCGATTGCGGAAATACAGTTCCGCTAGCCGCAGCGAGTTCCGGTGTCAGCAACCCGGCTGTGAGTCGCACCAGTTGCGACTCCGGCAGTTCGGGTGCTACTCGCTTTGCTAGGAGCCATTTTCGTCGAAGAAAATGCTCCACGTTTTCGTTTCGTTGACCGTCGCCGTAGAGTGACGCTTTGAGTTTAAACAAATGACTCACCCCGTTGTATCGGTTCAGGAAAGCGGCGGTGAAATCCTCGTATGTGGGAATGAGCGCTCCGTTGAGTCTCCACCACTCTTTGGCGGGCCCCCGGAGTTGTGAAACGATTCTCTGAAGGCGAATCTCCTGGTTGTCGTTGTTGATTCGAAGGAGGCATGTGTCCAGGAATCGTTGTGGGTCCTCGTGATTTTCGCCGAAAAACTCTGGTAGTGGCAAGGGTTCTTGCGGTGCTGGAGTTTCGTTGTTGGTCCGGAGCGACTCATGGAACTGAGTTTGGGCTCTTGCAGCGTCGATTTGAGCTTGAATAAGCTCGCGAATGGCTTCGGTCAGGGCGTCCATGGCGTTGATTTGGTTTAATGTTGCACTAGCACGAGTACTGGGCATCACTTGGAGAGCATGAGGGTAAGGGTAGTGGATAAGTCGGCGTCTCCGACGTCGAAACAGCCCCACGTGTCGGGCGCCAAATTGTTACCGCGAAGCTTTTTGGCCCTTGTGGCGCAGCTCAGCGTAGCAGCGGTAACAATGGTCGTTACTTGTATGAAACTTCATTTGAAGTCACGAACTGAAAAGTTCGGGGTTTGGTCGGAATGAAACTACTGAGTAAGCATTAAATGAGACAAGGGAAGGAAGGAAGAGCTGGTGGAGGGTCGATAGCGCCCATCGCAGAGACCAGCGTGGTGTTTAGAAGGGAATGAGTACAGGTTGAACACTCACTGACTTAGACTCACTTCATGACTGATTGATTACTGACTTGGTGTGGCTAAGGGTGGCTCGTTTTATGTTAAACAACCCTTAGCCGACATCCAATGGGCTCACAAGGGGTGAGTGTGGGTGGAGCGGTAATTCGTATTGAGGGGTTTTTCGCAGAATTGCGGGGAAAACCCAGAAGGCTCTCGAGAGCGACGCGCGGATTGGTTGGGGCTGGTAACAAAGTTTTTATTGCCTAGAAAATAAACCCGACCGCGGACTAAACAAACACCACGCTCGCCAACATTAAAATTATCGGGGCCTCACACTAGACTTTGGCGTGATGACATCGTTCCTTTTTGACGATCGTCAATGTTTTCGAGCCGACGACAAAACCAATTTTGAAAAAAAGATTTTTCCTATATATTCTGAAATTTATATCAACGAAACGACTATTCTCAGGACCTAGTGACGTCCTTACAGACGCTCGCCGTACCGACGACTTATTCGCGGTTAAAGAGAACATCAAACTGCGACGTCGTCGACAGATACTTACTGGGTAAACGTGAAAAGTTGGTCTTTGGTCTGTCGAAAGTCTAATCTATCCTCTACCGAATGCCAATAAGAATTTTTTTAAATACTTTTGTTTTTGTGCGGAAAAATTCTTTCAAAACAGTCGATGCACGAAACGAAACCAACTACGAAACCGGAACTTTTTGGAAGATGACGGGCCCCAGGAGTCATTAGGGTACATTGAATGCAAACATTAAAAAAAAAATAGTTGTTTATGTTTTCTAAAAGTTTTTTCTATACTTTGGTCTTGATAAAAACAACGAAATCTCAAAAAACATTCGAAGATGCAAACGTTTGATGTAAACTGTTGTATGATAGAAAATGTCACAATAAAAACGTTTATTTTATTAATATTTGTTGTTTTAGTATACTTATAACTTTACCGATGTTTCATTATTGTACAATACTCTATTTTATAAATAAAATGCATTTCTAAATAGAAACAAATTTGATTCGTTTCGTTGCAATGCGTTGTCATCTATACGTTCTAACTATTAGCAACATTCACTGAAAACTATTTTTAAACTTATCAATTTTGTATTTCAATTTCAATTTCAATAGTTAGTTCTATCCACCTACGTAATACAAATTCTGTCACTTTACACAAACACAAAAATGTGTTATAGTGAAGAATATGTAGGTAGTTAGTTACCAACCTATACACGTTAAAATATACTTTGGTTTTATTTGTTTGCATCTTACTGTTTTGTTTTTCTTTACCTAAAGTAAAAACCAAAATTCAACTTGGAACCAAAATTATTATAGAAAAGAACAACAACAACAACAACAACAACAACAACAACAACAACAACAACAACAACAACAGATGACAATGTAGTTTACTTCTTTCGTTTATATGAGATGCTTTTTTTCAAGTGACACTTCACAAATTGTAAATTCTACTAAAACAGATATACCTAATGTCTGTTTGTCTCTTTCTCTCTCTCTCTTGCACTCAGTAATAAATTGGTACTTTTTAATAAATTAATAATACCTAGATAATAGGAAACTCTTTCCTTCGATGTCGACAATGGCGCGCGCGTATAAAATAAAAATAATTATAACTTGGAAGATAATTTAAAAATTATCACTAAAATATTTTTATTTATTTGCCTACGCAATTAGATAGAAATTTGGTAGAAATCTATTTTTACTAATTTGGATGATTTTTGATATATGAACCGAATATTTGATTGCATGTTTCAACAATAACTAAGATTAAATTCTCGAAACGTTTTACGTGGCGTATCATAATCTATTTTGCATTTAGATTAAAAAAAAGTATGTAATGTTTTGGTTAAGCACAAACGTGTTTCTAACTGTTTTTTTTTGTGATTTGAAGTAAAAAAAGTCATATACAAAATGAAAATTTTAAATATGATAGAAAGACAGATTGATAGATTAAGTAGTTTAAGTTTACTAGATATAGATAGTTTAAGTTTAATCTGGTTTTTTTTAATTCTTAAGCACACAACGTCAAAGAAGTTAATTAAAATGTTGCCAAATGTTTATAAATATTAGATCATTTGTCTGCTGATCTACTTAATTCATAAACCGAGTAAGTATTGTAGACTTTATTGAATCAATAAAAAATTTACAACTTTTGATGAAACAAATATGTTTTTTATAAAAAATATTTATAGTGTTAATTTGAAGATATTTAAAAAAATAATATTTGTTACAAATTTTTATTTTATTAACAAAAATTGAAATAGTCATTACAGAACGCCACCGAGTTACTTTAAAATTGAAGAGGATAATTAATAAATAAGTTTATTAAAAAATCGAGAAATATTTGTTTGAATAAGATAGATTTATACAAATTCATTATTGTTTTAAAAATTAGTAAACATGGTTTTCTTTATCTGTAGATATTATAGCTAATAAAGATGCGTAAATTTTCTAGATCAGGCAACTAACATTTTAAGCATTGTCATAAAATTGTCATTTTTTGACTATTTTTCATTTGGAAGTATATTAAGTATTTAATATAAATACTTTTTTTTTGTTTTAATCAGTTATTATTAATTCTATTACATTTATTTTTTTGTTTTGTTTTTACTTTCCAATATTAAAGCTTCTGTACTAATAATATTAGCTTTGTTTGCGTAGGATATTTAGGACTAATCCTAAATTAGTCCAAGACTCATTTAAAGCGCATGTGCGGTTCTGAACCAGCTATGGATTATCGTTTACCACAAACAATAATATACCGTTGTCAAGTATGCAGTAAATGTTTAAAAATCGGAAAACCGCAAAAAATTATCACACATTTATAAAAGAGAAACATTGGTACAAAAAAGTGTAAAATGTAAAAAACTACTCATTTTCACATTCACAAAAGTTATTTTACAAATAATTTCGATTTAGTAATATATTAAATAAATCTCAATAATAAAATAGACAGTAAAGCACCAAAACACGAGAGTAACAAAGACAAAACCGCTTTCGTCAACTGCGCAAGTCTAGAACTAAAAATCTTTGATCGAATGAACATGAAGATCGTTTGGACTGGTTCTGAACTGATCCGGTATCTAGGTTATATTCTCGACCGTGAACGACGGCCTGTAACTAAAAGTTCAGGTTTTTTTCTCATATGTACTGTGCATGCAATTAATGCCAGAACAAGCTCATCGATCGCTATCGTGAACAAAGCTTTTGATTCCCTATCTGTATACCTATGACTAAACGTAATTATCATAGTAAGATATTATTTTATTTATCTGTTTAAGGTTTGAGTATAATTGTACAAGTACAAGTATAGAGTTAAGAAGATAAAGTCAGGTTAGGTCAGGTCAGATCAGGTCGGGTCGGGTCGGGTCAAGTCGGGTCGGGTCGGGTCGGGTCGGGTCGGGTCGGGTCGGGTCGGGTCGAGTCGAGTCGAGTCGAGTCGGGTCGGGTCGGGTATTAGAGAGGGGTATTGAAAATGAAGAAATATAAGCAAAAACTTATAAGTGTGCAGAGGAAACTCCTTCGGCCCACATCTTGACTACGCACTCGCGAAGGGTAAGATAGCCACGGGAATGCTGAGATCTCTCGTATGTCGGCGGAGCGCGTTGTCAATTGACAACAAGCTCTTGTTGTACAAATCAGTGATCCGACCTACCATGACTTATGCTTCTGTGGCTTGGGCGTTCGCGCCCTGTAAGACTCGGATGCATAAGTTACAAACTTTCCAAAACAAATTTCTCCGTCAAGCATTCAACGCCCCGTGGTTTGTTCGCAACAACCAATTGCACCGAGAGGCGAAGATGCCGACGATGGAGGAATTCTTCCGTGAGACCGCCGAGCGAGCCTTTTCGAAGGCGGAAGCCCACCCGAACCCCCTGGTGCGAGAGGCCGTTGACTACGACGAAAACGGTCCGTCCAGATGCAAGAGGCCAAGGATGGCTCTCTTGTGATCGAAAAATGCCTTCTCACTCAGATCTTCCGAATCTGGTAAGCATCAAATGTCATTGCCACATTTATCTGTCGCAGCTCTTTTCAGATTCCATCAAATGGATCACTTCGGGGGAATCCCCGGAGCGCCCTCTTCTTTTCTTCTGGCGCCATGCAAACCGGCATGGCTACCCAGCGTGCGTTCAGGTATGAAGGACCAATGGTTCCGATCCCTAAGGTGACGCGAGGGGTTTTAGTGGGTATTGTCGGCTTGCACATTTACCGACCGAGTCCCACATAACCAGACCTAGTCTGGTATGCGTAAAAGCATTTCCCCTCAGATAATAGCAGAGGTCGCTTCTGGCTTCTATCGCCTTTCAAATTAAAGACAGTAGGAAGGTACTTGATAGAACAGGCAACAAGCATAAAGTGATAGAGCAATCTATCACGGCATGGCAAGCCAGATGGGACAACAGTTCCAAAAGAAAATGGACGCATCGCATCGTCTTATCTCGAACATAAGTCGGTAGATGGAAAGGAGAAAACCTGTGAGACAGGTAAATTACTACCTAATACAGTTTTTAATAGGACATAAGGCTTTTCTGTCATATCTACACCGTATGCATCGAGCAGATGATGACCGCTGTGTATACTGCAACGAGGAAGATACAGCCGAACATGTGTTTTTCGAAAACATGTGTTTTATCAACGCGATGCCATTCGATAGAAGTGGGAATTACAAATAAGTAATAAACTTATACATGATAATCTAGTTGAAAAAATGCTCGAGAACAATGAGCATTGGAGAACAGTACAGAAATTTACAGAGGAGATTTATAAAACTAAGAAAATGGGGGAAGAAGGAAGAAATCAATGTTCGAAAAGCTCTGATTCTT
Organism: Tribolium castaneum; assembly: GCF_031307605.1. NCBI lineage: Eukaryota > Metazoa > Arthropoda > Insecta > Coleoptera > Tenebrionidae > Tribolium > Tribolium castaneum. Next base: position 1,088,950 of record NC_087401.1, on the reverse strand, counting down.
CGTAAACGAAAAGACGTAGAAAAATGCCCGCTGAGGGACCTAGATCATCTGCCGTAGGAGGCGGCCAGAAGATGTCTTGGGAACCAGCGTGCACGATCTAAGAACGGAGGCGCTAATTCCTGGAGAAAAAGAATAAGCTTTCACTCCTGACGGTATGGTCAGGTCAGGTCAGGTCAAGTGGCTGAGATGGGTGGCTTAGATTCTATACATTAGATATACCTTTTTCATTGCCTAGTATGGTTGAAAGTGTATTTTGGACATTTAAAAAAACCATACAAATCTTAAGAATGCATCAAGTTCAAGAAAATCTAAGAATGCTTCTCCTGTAGAAATGTCATAAAAAGATATTGGAAGATTAGAAATAATAGTTGTCTGAGATAGTTCAAGCATTAATAATTTTAAAATAGCAAACACATTATATCTTTGATCAAGTTTTGGGTATGGGAAAAAATTGACAAAAACACATTTTCTGAGCACAGAAGCTCGCCGGAAAAACGAAAACTGAACAATGTAAGGAGCTGTTTTAGCGCAATTCTTTAGATTTTATACGACAATTTAAAAAAAGTAAATTTTAGTCTATTTTCCAATTTAAGAAAAAAATACACTGGAAAAAATATAACGAAAATTTTCAAGATATCACAGCTCTAAAAAACTTGGTTTAAAAAGTTACCAGAATTGACCCACATGGATGGGATTCCAAACCCCGATTAACCAAGTGTATGTAATAAAAAGGTAGTTATAGTAAAAAGTAATCAAAAAATTGTTTTGCTAAATTATTGTTTTCTATGTGAGGCCATAAATTAATCATTCCACTCTTGTATATAGTTTTATAAATCGAATTTATAACAAACATTTAGGGTAGATATCTACTATAAAAGATTTGTTTATTATAATAAATTGTTAGTTAATTTCTTTGAGGAAAGTACTATTGATCTATTTATTTTTTATAATTATTAATAATAACTATTAGTGTACCTATTAATAGCGCAAAGTTGTACCTTTGTCGATTGAAGCATTTTCTCAAAATCGACAATATAAATTTGCGCTCGCAACACACATACACAAAACTTTTTCTGAATCTCCAAGTATTAACAATATACCATAATATTCAGAACAAAACCATGTAACAATTTATTAAAATTGGCAATTATTTATTTTCTGTTTACTCGTTGTTACTAGTAACTATAGCTAGTTACAAAAATCACTGGACATTTGATTTCAAAAAAAAAAAAATAATAATAATAATAAAAAATAAACAAAATGGGAGAACAAGCGTTTTTTTCAGTTATGTCGCTTTAAAGCGACAAAGTGACAGTTTTGGAGAAACGTCAACCTTACGTTGCTAATATAGACATTATAATATGTAATAATTATAAATGACAGCACAACAACTTATACTTATTTTAAGAAATCCGCGTCTTAATTATGCACCCAAATATAATACTAAATATTAAACTAAAAAGGATGTACAAACGAGAGAATGTTATAAATATTTTTTAAATTTCTAATTTAAGAGTTCGTCGCTGCTCCTTTCAGATTCCATCAAATGGATAACTTC